>NW_021703776.1:89770432-89996053 GCF_005190385.1 Monodon monoceros
GAATAAAAAGAAAATAAGACATAGAGAAAACAAATAGCAAAATTGCAGAAGTAAATCCTTTCTTGAATAAAAAGAAAATAAGACATAGAGAAAACAAATAGCAAAATTGCAGAAGTAAATCCTTTCTTATCGATAATTACTTGAACTATAAATGGATTGAACCCTCCAATTAAAAAGAAGAGATTGGAAGAATCGATCTTTAAAAATGATCCAAATATATGTTGTCTAAAAGAGACTTACTTTAAATCCAAGGACATAAATAGATTGAAAGTAAAAGGATGAAAAATAAATTCCATGCAATAAAAAAATGCCAAAAGAGACCTGGGGTGGATATACTAATATCAGACAACATGGACTTGAAGTCACTAATCGTGATGAGACAAAGAAGGACATTACATGTTGACAAAAGGGTCAATATATCAAGATATACCAATTATAAACATATATGCCTCTAACAAAAGAACCACAAAATATATGAAGCAAAAAACTGACATAATTGAAAGGAGAAATAGACAGTTTTACAGTAACAGAAACTTCAATACCCCACTCTAAAGAATAGATAAAACAAGACAGAAGATCAGTTTAAAAATAGAGGACTTGAATGATGCTATGAACCAACTATATCTAAAAGACATCTAGAGAAGACCCTACCCAAAACAGCAGATTGCATATTTTTCTCAAGCACATGTGGAATATTCTCCATGATAGACAGTATGTCAGGCAACAAAAACAAATCAAGTCTCAATAAATACTAAATGATCGAAGCCATAAAAATCAATCCTATTTCTATGTATTAGCAATGTACAGTTGGAAACAGGATTTCTAAAATGCCATTTACAATGGCTCTAAAAAAATAAATATTTATACCTATACTTAGGTATAAGTCTAACAAAACAAATATAGGATGTGTATGGCTGAAAACTTCAAAATGCTGAAGAGCTAAATAAATGGAGAGAAATACTGTGTTCATGGATTCAAAGACTCAAAGGAGTAAAGATAAGAAATTGATCTACAGATTTAACTCAATTCAAAAAATTCTGGCAGGACTTTTGAAGACACAGACAAGCTGATTCTAACATTTATATAGAAAGTTAATAAATAAGAATAGCTAAGATACTTTTGGAAAAGAAGAATAAAGTTGGAGAAATTATACCATTTGATTTTAAGTCCTTTTATAAAGTTAGAATAATTTAAACAATGTGGTATCAGTAAAGGAAGAGACACATAAATCAATGAAACCAAGTAGAAAGTCCAAAAGTAGATTTACCCAAATATGACCTTTGATTTTTAACAGTAGTGCAAAAGAAATTCAGTGAAGAAAGCATAATTTTTTTCAACTAATGGAACTGGAACAATAGGATACCCTTACGTAAAACAAAACAAAACACCTCTACCTAAATATGCTAGATTATACAAAAATTTACTCAGAATGGATTATTGATCTAAATGGAAAAAATGAAACTATATAAAACTTTTAGAAAAAAAATAGAATAAAACTTCTGTGACCTAGGGTTAGACAAAAAAGTTCTTTCACATGAAACTCTAAAACAATACAAAAAAATTGAACGTTATCAAAATTAAAATCTTTTGCTGCATGAAAGACACAGTCAAGAGAATGAAAAGACAAACTACATACTGAGAAAAAAATATTTGCAAACCATGTATTCAGTAGAGAACATGTATCAAGGATTTACCAAGAAATCTCAAAACTCAACACTATGAAGACAACCCCACTAAAAAATGGGCACTGAACCCCCATGTTTGAATAGGCACTTCACCACGAGGAGATATAGATGGCAAATAAGTATGTGAAAAAGTGTTCAACATCATTATCCACAATGCAAATTAAAATTAACAATGAGATACCATGACAAACCTATCGGAATGACTAAAATTATAAAATACCAACAATGCTAAGTGCTGTCAAAGATGCGGAAAAATAGCAATTCACGCGCATTGCTAACGGGGATGCAAAATGATATAATCATTCTGGAAAGCAGTTTGACAGCTTCCTACAAAGTTAAACACACCACATGACCCAGCAATCCCACTCCTGGGTATTTAGCCAAGAGAAATGAAAACTAATATTCATGCAAAAACCTGTACACAAATATTTATAGCAGCAGTCTTCACAGTCATCAAAAACTGGAAACAAACCAATGTCCTTCAAATAGAGAAACAAACTGTGGCACATATATATAATGTATATATACATTACTACTCAGCAATTAAAAACAAATAAGCTATTGATACAAACAACAACCTGGATGAATCTCAAAGGTGTTATGCTGAGTGAAAGAAGCCAATCTCTAAAGGTCACATACTATATGATTCAATTCACATGATATTCTCAAAAGATAAAACTATAGCAACGGGAAACAGATAATGATTTTTATGAGTTGCTGGTGGGGGAGCTTTTGATTACAAACAAATAGCATGAAGGAGTTCTTCGGGTTATAGAATTTTTCAATATCCCAATTGTGATGGCAGTTACACAGATCTGTACATGTGCTAAAATTCATGGAGCTAAACACCAAAAAAGTCAAAAATAAGAAAAATAAAGAAACATATATAGCCAACATCTTAGCACACAAAGGTGCACAATAAGTGTTTGTTGGATCAAATTACAAACAATGTTGAAGATCACTACTGCCCATATTTCACCCTGCCCCAACATAGTTGAAATTATTGTGTCCACTGGCTGATAATGTGTGTGTAAGCAAGAATGAGGTTGTCCTGGAGAGAAGACAAGTCAGTTAGAGACAAACTTCAGGATACTTTCACCATCATGGACACAGTTATCTTTAAGGTCACCAGGTCCAAAACTCTCATACACAGCACAATCCTTTGGAGGAAGACTATAATAAACATGTGTTAATTGTTTCACTAACTGCTACTCCTTTCCTTTTTCTTAACATCTCCAGAATCTCCCCAGGTGGGATTAAGCCCAACTCCAAATTTAGAAATGGCTTCTAATTACATTAAAGCAATCAGTCTTTTATTTTCTTTGACCCCTGTGATTGACTTAGTGGTTGGCTCCAGGAACTAAGAAAGAGGCCAACTGGACCCTATTTCTGGATTACTGCGTGAGCTATGACGTAAAATCCCTTTTTTTGTTGGGTTTGAGTCTGGAACCATGTCACTCTAAGGACTGGTTACCATCTTTCAGTGATAAAGAGAAAATCCACTGAGAGAGCAAGGAGGCAGAGAAATGAACTGAGAGTGAAAAACTGGTTCCCGGCCATAACATTTTCCCCTCCAGTCCAGTTTCCCACTTAAGTAGGTGATAAAAAATACCAGACCCCTTCCCAGTCCTGCTAGCCCAAATCTCTAGGGAAGTCCTGGAAAACTTAGTCACACCTGGAGCTAGCCCTAAGGTTGGAGTTTTCAGGAATATAGACCAATAAATTTCTTTTATTATTTCAGAGAATTTGTGATAGGTCTGTTACTTACCAACCAAAGCATCCTAGCTGACAGAAGCCAGCTAGATTTGTTTCCTTTTATTTTTAAAATCATTTCTTTGCAGGGAAGTAAGCATAAGATCAAAATGGGTTATTATTTACATGCCTCTGATAAGTTCAAAGGACAACCTCAATTAGGATTTCCAGAACAACCTGAAAAAAAAAACAGGTTGAGAAATCTCTCTTCCCTCCCACTGCTCCTCCCTCTGGCTCTCCTTTCTTTGATTAAATAGGCATTAGGACACCTTTTCAAAAAGGCTTTTCTGTGGTGTTCAGAATCATTTCTAGAAATTGAAACCTCAGACTTTCCAAGATGTACCTCAGTGCTGCATATCACCGCATACCTCTAAGTGATGGAAACAGCATTCCTATCATCGGTCTTGGTACCTACTCAGAACCTAGATTGGTAAGCTTATCTCTCTCTGTTTTTTTGGTTTTTTTTAATTAACACTTTCCTAAAGGATAATCTGTAATTCATTTTGAATGGATTTCATTGATTTAATTATTGTAATAATGAATGCAACCTTGAAGGACTGCTGTTTGGCTGAATAAGTACTGAGCCAATGGTTAAACTAAATCAGTTTATGATTTTAAAGTATCTTGGCTTAAAGAATGGGACCTTTCTGCTTCCTTTACTAAAATTCAGCCTGAATGCTGGTTATCAGGTTGAACTGAAGTACGTAAAATTTCTGAGTTTATGATTTTTTTAAGTTCATATTTGAGAATTTTTAGTTCAGTCCAACAAAACATTTAGTGAAAACGTACCATGTATGAAGCACTAGGCTATAGAAGCTTCAAATATGAAGAGAATAGTGTCTCTGCTGTCTAGGGATTAAAAATCTAATAGAGGAGACAGACTCTAATAACTAATTAATCATAGAACAATGAAGAGTAAATGCTGTCTGAGAATTTTAAACAGTATCTCTGAAAACACAGGAAAGGGAATAGTTAGATTTGACCATGAGGACTGAAGTGGGTTTCCATTAAAACACAGAAAAGCTTCTACTTGTAAGAAAAATATCTTTCTGCTTTCCACATTGCAATTCCACATTTAATGCTAATTACCAGAATAAACAGTGGTTATATCTAGAAATGCTACTGAAATTTGAATGATCATGTGTGAATGAACTCTGTTAAACTAAGTATAAGTTAGCTAGGCAGAGAAGCAGAGCTGAGGCAGGACATCGTAGGCAGAAAGAGAAGCACAGAGGCGCAAGGATATGAATCTGATTATGTCATGCCTCTGCCTGACACGGTTAAGTGTTAAAAAAATTTAGCTATTATTATTGTATGCATTTACATCTCCATATCCTCTGATGCACACACATATATATATATATAAATATATATATATATACACACACATACATACACACACATATATATATATATATATATATCTCCTTTCATTCACTTGACAAGGATTACCTGAACACCCAGCACACATACTATACTGGGAATATAGAGCTGAACAAGACATGGTCTCTTTCCTGATGGATTTTACATCTTATAGGGAAGATTGCACAGAAAAATTTAGCTATTATTTTTGTAGTACTTTATAGTACATGCATTTTCTAATTTAATCCTCACAACATTATGAAAGAGATACCATTTTACAGATGAGAAAACTGAAACATGGCAAGATAAAGTAAAATGTCCCAAACTTATAATGGTGAGGAAGAGAACTGGAATTTGAACCAATGCAGTTTTGGTCCAGGTCCTATCCTCTGAGTCCCTATACTATATTACCTGTTATAAATGTATGTTATGTCAATGCAGCTGCATATTTCTATGACTTTCTATATGTATTTCTATATATGAAAGTATCTAGGAATATATATCCAGAAAGTACCTAGGATGGATAGATAGATAGATAGATGGATAGAATGATACATCTAGGATATGAATCTAATTATGTCATGCCTCTACTCATTTCAATGACTATCAATTATATGGCTCCTTGCTTGCACATCTATCATTCTATCTATCTCTCTGTCTCTCTATCTGTCTCCTGAAACTCAGTGGGGCTCAAAGTGCTGCATCTACCAATAAATATTATTAAGTGCCTGCTATGTGTCTAGTAATATTAAATGCTACAGGATGGAGACATTCAAAAGCATTCATGTGTCATTTCCCAAAAAGAGTTGTAACTCACTTCAGAAGATAAGACATTACTGCAGTTAGAGAATATGGCATTCGAGGAATATTATTAGAAATGAAGATTGTGCATGCACAAACCACATTTGTGATCAGAAATACAGAACTAAAGGTATGTCTCACAAAATTGGAAACTCTAATGTGAAGAAAAATGCCCACCATGGAAGATTTGGGGGAGGGGTATAGGCAGAGCTAGGTTGAGGGGGAGACGGGGAGTGGGGAGGGTAGAGTATCTCCTAGCTGGAACACTCAGCAGTTTCTGTTCAAAGCCATACAACTGACAACTCCCTCACCATCTACCCAGGGCTGATGAGACAGACACTAGGAGTACCCATGCCCAAGTCGGTCACCAGGAAATAAAAGTACCGAATTAGATTTAACGTCAGAATCTTAGTCCTAGAGATGAAATCTGATGCCAAAATTCAGTCTTCTCTCCTCAGCTTGCCTGAGGTGCTTTTCAAAACCTTTCATTCCACAAGAGATGGAAGGAGAATGACAGGCTGAGGTAACTCATTAACTGAAATGCTTCACATTTCATGTATATAATCAAGTCAGTCAATATTTGTCCTGGGATCCTGTTGCATTTTGATACAGAAGTTAGCAGACGCCAGGGGAAGATTTAGGCTTGTCTTCAGGGGGAGTCGGGGTAGGAGCAGAGATGAAAGGCTGAGATAAGGAAGACTAACAATAACCTCTCCTCCAGCATCTGCCCATTTGAGACTCCACTGTCACACACGTGGCGACAGGAACTATAGAACAGCATCCCGGAGGAACATTATCGTGCAGCTGTGTGAGGCCAACCAGCCTAGCTTCTCCGGACTTACAAAGATTTTTTTTCTCTTAATATGCCCGACTTTCTTACTAAGGTGTTTCATGCCTGTGGAGTTAGGGAATTTGAGATGGAACCAGCATTTAGTAGCACCAAGCGCTCTGTGCATTTCCTCACTTGACAATCACTAACTAATGAAAACTGAACTGTACAAATTATCTATGCACCATTTCCCTAGGACAGATTCCCAGAATGTTTTCATACAGGGATGAAATAGTCTATAATAGCCTCCCAGCAAGTCTCCCTTCTTCCTGTCTCTCTCCCTATATCTCTGTCTGAGAAAGTCCAATAGGCAAGAGTTTTGAATCTTGTTCATTTTTCTGCTTTGATAGAAATTAATTTGGTTTTTATATATATCAGCCCATGAGTTAATAACCAGTATTTATCAAAAAGTTCAAGTAAAACTCAAGAATGTTACCAAGTGTGCAAATGACACAAATCTGGGACCAATGGTAAATATTTTGGAAAATGGGTAATAATTCAGTTCAATAAATATTTATTGTGTGCCTACCATGTATGAGGCATTTTTCTAGGTAACACAGGGATCGAAACAATGGACTAGAAACAAGGGATTTGAAATCTGTGAGTGACTGAGGCAGAAAAAATAAATACACTTATAAATAAAATATAAAGAAAAGCTGAAGTGCTTGTTCAAAGATGAAAGTAACAGTGAACAAATCTAGTTATGGGGTAGATCATGAAACACCAAGCTATAGGGAAGGAGTAGCCTAGATTGGGGTTGTAACTGATCCAGTATCCCTTCCTGGGTGGCTCTGGTTAAGATTTCTATAGCTGTAAACAGTTTTCAGTCTGAAGAGTGAGCCAAAGGCTTTGTATATGGGGCAAAGGAGAGGTGAAGTCCAATCTCTTGAGTACTAAGGAGGAGCCTGAAACATCAAGGGGCCACTGTGATGGAATTTTGTAGTAGGGAAGAGAGATTGGTGTCAATTCTGAATACATGGGCAAGTGAGAATTTATAACCAAGGTGCAGGGTTGGAATCTGTGGGTAGAAAATTACTAAGAGGAAACATCAGGAATACAGGGCCATTCTGGCTAAACTGACCTAACAGGATTCTTGCTGAAAACAGGGTTGGGTGACTAGACATCTCCTGGGGCATGGTGGAGGAGGAGGAACCTGATTTGATATCAAGCATGATCAGATATGGAGGGTGAGAGGTTGTGGTTAAACTGACTTAGCAGGATTCTTGCTAAGCTTGGACAGAGCAGAGATGAGTATGAAAGTCCATGTTGGAAAAGAGTTCAAAAGAACCTGATTAGAGTTTGGTCCATGAAATCCTTGTCAGGGTTGAGGATGTTCCCACAATCTCTACCTAAAGGGACCAGGGACAAGGCAGGAACCGTAAATAAGTGGCCCTAGAGAGCCAAGTCTATTTCTCAGTTTTGTTCTGCTTTCCCATTTTGATAGTAGATATAAGTGCAAGAAATGCTTTCTTCTTCTTTGCTACAAAACAAAAACAAAAAAACACAAAAAACATGTGCAGGCAACACTTAGGAGACGATTGATGGTACAAAACACAATAAACAGAGTACCAGGGATTCCACTCACCATTCTAAATGAAGATGGTAATTTCTCCGCTACAGCTAATTGTCATGCATAAACAAAAGTCCAGTGTGGCCTGATCTTCTCACATTTTTCAAAGAATATTGTAAAGTAATTAATAATTTTTAAGTAATGGCAACATTTATATTTTTGTAAAACGCTATATGAGCTAGTATTTTAAGAGTCAAAGAAAATAACTCAGCTGGTGTTTGTTTTTACTTTTAGTAGAGTGTGTATCCTGAGCTCTTTGCAGTACCTGTGACCCCTTCACACTCACAACTCCTGCCACAGAAGCTTGGCTCTTAGAAAGCAAATACCAGGAACTGACTTCTGCATTTTATATCATTCCTCTCCAGAGGCAATGAATGCTGCACATCAAGCTACAAAAAATGGTTTGCCGGGGGGGGGGTGGGGGGGGTAGATGGTAACAAAAAAATACCAGGGAGAAAAAAGTAGGTTCATATTTCAAAGCTATTACCCTGCCAACGTTAAAACGAATTAAAATGAGAAGAGGCGAAATACATAGAGATCAAGTGAGATGGCTTCTCTAATAAATCAGGCAAAAAATAATAAGAACTTAAACTTGGTCGGTGGCTGTGAGGAAAATAATTTGGCTGGGGCCTAAAAAAGAAGTAACTTGGCTGAAGGATACAAATCATGGGGTAGACTCTACAAAGCTTGGCAGCCAATTGGATCCAAACAAAGGAGGACAAATAGTAGGTCCAAGGCCAAAAATGGATGTTTCATGCCCAGGTTACTACATTCTTTGGATCTAAAGTTTTGAACTTATTTGAGTCACTTACCTTTTATTTTTGATCTACTTCCTTATTTTTTTAACATTTAAAAATTTGAAATATATGGAAGGGTGAATACTTTTAAAGCTAACATCTGAGTAACCACCACACAGATCCAAAATTAGAATATACCAACCCCCAGAAACCCTCCGTGTGCCCTTCCCAATTCAAAACCATCTCTCCCTCAAGAGGTAATTTATCTTCTAACTTTCATGGCAATTATTTTCTTGCTTTTTTCTAAAGGTCATATAACTTTTTTCAGGTAGATTGCCTATCTCCTCTTCATTTAGTTGTTCTTGTGGGGTTTTTTCTTGTTCCTTCATTTGCAACATATTTCTCTGTGTTCTCATTTTGTCTGACTTTCTGTGTTCATGGTCTTCTTTCCACAGTCTGCAGGATCATAGTTCCTCTTGCTTCTGGTGTCTGCCCCCTGGTGGGTGAGGTTGGTCCAGGGACTTGTTCAGGCTTCCTGTTGGGAGAGACTGGTGCCTGCCCTCTGGTGGGTGGAGCTGGGTCGTGTCCCTCTGATGGGCAGGGCCATGTCCATGTCAAGGGGTGTGTTTTGAGGTGGCTGTGAACTCAGTACAACTTTAGGCAGCCTGTCTTCTGATGGGTGGGGCTGTGTTCCTATCTTGTTGGTTGTTTGGTGTGAGGCTTTCCAGCACTAGAGTGTGCAGGTTATTGAGTGGGGCTGGGTCTTAGCGCTGAAATGTGGACCTCTGGGAGAGCTCACTCCAATCAATATTCCCTGGGTCTTCCGCTACCAGTGTCCTTGCCCCCACAGTGAGCTATAGTCTACCTTCACCTCCCCAGGAGACCCGCCAAGACCCCTAGGTAGGTCTGGCCCAGGTCCCTATGGAAGTACTCCTGTGTGCTGGATCCCAGTGCATGTGAGACCTTGTGTGCACCCTCCAAGAGTGGAGTCTCTGTTTCCCCTGCCCTGTGGAGCTCCTGCACTCAAGCCCCACTGGCCTTCAAGGCTAAATGCTCTGGGGGTCCTTCCTCTCAATGCCAGACCCTCAGACTGGCACAGAGGGCTATTTTTATGTGGGAACATCCCTGTGTAGCCTGCATGGGTTTAATATTTTTTGGTGTGAGGGCTCTTTTTAGTATAGATGTCTGCCACCTCTTTCCTCAGTGTATGCTGGCTGTTATCCCTTTGACAGGAGGTGTGACTGATGTTGTGGTGACCAGAACCTGCACTGGATATTGAGCAGGGCCTCCCCTTTGCTCTCTGGTTGTCACTGCCCTGTCAGGGGTGGGGTCTGCTCCCTAGTCGTTGGAGTAGAATCCCCCAGATCTGTTTCTGAGCTGTGTTTCTGATCTGCAGTGTGAGGTAGGTGGGACTGGAGCATTCCTCCTCTGGAGCTGTTCACCTATGGGTGTGCTCTGTTGTGTCACCTTCACCTGTTGTACAAGCTCTTAGATTACACTGTTGTTGGTACTGCTCTCGTCCCCACCTTAACCGTGGGAATGCCTGCAGTTGGCCCCAGTGTCCCTCAGACATTGTTTTCACCAGGCCACCAGCGCAGATCCACTGAAGTCATGTCCCAGGATTGCAGTAAGCATGGATCTGGACCTGCTGTGTGCACTATGGGGGCAGCTCAGATTCTGGGCTGGCCCGACCCCCTGTGCAAGTGCCCACAGAGTCTACAGCTGTTAAGCTAGGCCCGTCTTGGCTGCAGGAGCAGCTGCTGTCCGTTTAGATGTTCTGCAGGCACTTGGCTTACAAAGCTGGTCGCAGGGTCGTCAGTTCACAGATTGGGCAGCTGCGAGGAGAGACTTCAGCTTTTCTTCCTCAGTTGTACAGCCCCTGGGGCTCAGCTGTGGTTTCAGCACCACCTCTGCATGTGGGCCACCCACAGGGGTCTGCTCCCGAGGCTGCCCTGGAGCACACAAGTCCGCCCCGGCGAGGAGGGGGTTGTGGATGCAGCAACAACGGGGGTCACAAGAGCTCCTGCCCTGGCAGGAGCCCTTCCCCGTGCCCAGGGAGGCAGGGGCCTTATGCGGGGAGAGAGGCTGCAATGGCAGTCCTGCCCCTTGCAAGTCACTTAACAATGGTGCTTCGCTTCTATGGCGGTCTGGGTTTCCTCTACAAGCGTTCCTAGCTGTGGATTTCCTCACTTCCATCCCCTCAGGCTGTCTCCGCACAGTCAACAGAAGTCTTCTCCCCGGGTCTGCTCTCCAAACCCCACATTTTAGCACCCAGCCCCCATACACACTGGCGACACACCTTTCAGGCTGGGGCACACAGGGCTGTGGTGAGGACCATCTGTGTAGGTCTCACTCTGTCCTGCCTGCCACAGACAGGTTGCTGGGCTCTCCTCTCATAGCTCCCGAAGTTCCCCTTCTGTCCCAACTGATCTCCTCGCTGTGAAGGGCTTCCCCGGGTACGGGAACCTCTCCTCACCTTCAGCTCCCCCAAGGGGTGCAGGTCCCATCCCACTTCCTCTCCTCTTCCTTTTCCCTTCTTTCTTTCATCCTACCCAGTTACGCAGGGGTCTTTCTTGTCCTTTTAGGTGTCCGAATTTGTCGTTTTCACTATAAAACGATGTATGTGCCAAGTGTCCTGATTAAGAATGATTAAAGAAAAGACACATTTCTCTTCTCCCCCAACCCAACCCCCCTATCATTTTAGACCCCTAAGGGGACCTGTGCAAGATCAGTGAAAATTGCCATTGACACGGGGTACCGGCACATTGATGGCGCCTACCTCTACCAGAACGAGCACGAAGTGGGGGAGGCCATCAGGGAGAAGATAGCAGAAGGAAAGGTGCAGAGGCAGGATATCTTCTACTGCGGAAAGGTGAGGTCTTCCCTTCACCCTACACGACTTACGTTCATGGTGGGTCTGACTTCTTTTCTCTGCTGAAGAATATTGAACTCACCAAACCCTGCAGGCTTGCAGGATCTTAGTTCCCTGTGTTCCCTGCAGTGGAAGTGCAGAGTCCTAACTGCTGGACTGCCAGGGAAGTCCTGAGGAGTGAGTTCTTAACTGCCAAATTCCTCAATCTTGCCAAGAATTTAGGGACTAATTAGCCCCATGAAGTTTAGGGAAAAGTTCTTTCTTCATACTTGGGCATTGATTTAAGACAATACGGAAGAGCCAAATCTACAAAGAAAGTTGATTTGAGGAGTGAAGGGAAGTAAGGAGGTGGTTCATGTTATAATAAGCATGTGTCAAAACTTCTTTTAAAAGGAGGCAGCTTTTTCTTCTGTATATGCCTATTTGTCCATAGATCACTATTTTTTTTTGAGATATAATTCATGTACCATAAAGTTCACCATTTTTAGTATATTCACAAAGTTGTACAACCATGACCACTACCTTTTCCAGAATATTTTTATCACTCCAAAAAGAAACCTCTTACCCACTAGTAATCACTGCCCATTTATCCCTCTCCCCCATTCACTGGTAAACACTGATCTACTTTCTGTCTCTTTAGTTTTCCTATTCTGGACATTTCATACAAAAGGAATCATACAATATGTGTTCTTTTCTGTCTAGCTTCTTTCACTTAGTATAATGTTTTCTACTTTCAACCATGTTGTAGTACATATCAGAATTTCATTTCTTTTTATGGCCAAATAATATTCCATTGTATGGATATACCACATTTTGTTTAGATCACTACCTTTTGAGAAATTGAAATCTCCAGAAATCACTATCCATTGAAGAGCAATCAGAAAGATAAAGCATCATGATAAAATGAAAGCCAGTGGAAATATAGGATACATATTTACAGGCAGCCTTGCAGGAATAAAACTGTATAACTTTAGAGAACTTGTAATACAATTCTCCTAAGTTTTCTAAAGAGAACAAAATGGTGCTTCTGACTTCACTCACTCCCCAGAACCCCATCCTCCCTACTCCTTTCCAGCCTCTCCAGGAGTTTGCAGTTCCCCAAGTCACCAGCCACTTATGGGCTATGATTTATTTCAAGGGGCCATGTAGAGCCACTGTCCCAAAATATCAGCCTGAAGCTTCTCACTTTATTATAGCTTTACAGCCTGATTCCTAAAGATTTTGTTATTACAGAGTCTCTCATTACAACTCACCAAGTGTTTCTGGGGAAAAATAAACTTGAACTCATATCCTGAGGACCTGAGCCAAAGAAGCCTGCCCAAAGCTGGAAATATTTTTGAATTTATTAAAAAAAAAAAAACTTTCATTCTTATCTCTTTGGTAAACCATTAAAGCTGTTGGAATACCTATCATGATGAAAAAATTGAACTGAATTAAATCACCCATTTCATTTCATTTCAAGGCTTGATATGAGTTAACATTTACAAAGCACTTAAAGAGTACCTACAACTAGTACTGCATGTTTGTTGAATAAAAATAGATTAAAACATAAAACAGAATTTTCAGTTAGATGAGATTTCACCAATACACCAAAAGGACCCACAGTAACAACAAAAACACATTTTTCTCTACTCTCACATTGCCTTCTCTATGCTCTGAAGGCAAGAAAAAAAATTATTGTCCAACATAGGAAAAAAATCAAATTTTGCTAATTTTGCTTGCTCTTAACTTGTGGCAAAAAATGTACATAAATTCAAAACTTTTTTTTCCAAAAAATATGTAAGCAAATTTGATGCTCCAAGAAGATGTATTCATTTATCCTGAAGCTCTGGGTACCCTTCACTATCCCATGTTTTACAGACCTCAAGGGTACACATGCTCCAGTTTGACAACCCAAGGCTTAATCTTTCATTACCTAACACTTCAGAGAAAGAGTAATTTCTTTTTCTTTTTTTTCTTATTTATGTTAAGCTGTCTACATTCCTTTTATTTACTTTTTCAGCTTTATTGAGATATAATTGACATATGGCCTTTTATAAAGTGTACAACGCATTGATTTGATACAATTATATATTGCAAAATGGTTACCACCGTAGTGTTAGCTAACATCTCCATAATTACATAATTACCATTTATTTTCTGTGATGAGAACATTTAACATTTATTCTCTTGGCAACTTTCACGTATATAATACAGTATTGTTATCTATAATCACCATGCTGTTCATTAGATCCCCAGAACTTATTCATCTTATAACAGGGAGTTTGTACCCTTTGACCAACATCTCCCCATTTGTATTCATGAATAGCTGTTTTGTTTTGTTTTTTCATGAATAGCTATTTTATTGTTTTTTAATATAAATTTATTTATTTTATTTTTGGCTGCGTTGGGTCTTCGTTGCTACATGCAGGCTTTTCTCTGGTTGTGGTGAGCAGGGGCTACTCTTCATTGTGGTGTGCAGGCTTCTCATTGTGGTGGCTTCTCAGAAGCACAGGCTCTAGGCACGCGGGCTTCAGTAGTTGTTGGACATGGGCACAGTAGTTGTGGCTCGCAGGCTCATGAGCGCAGGCTCAGTAGTTGTGGCGTACGGGCTTAGTTGTTCCGCGGCATGCGGTATCTTCCTGGACGAGGGCTCGAACCCATATCTCCTGCATTGGCAGGCGGATTCTTAACCACTGCGCCACCAGGGATGCCCCATGGATAGCTATTTAATTGTTGATCATTGTTGGAGGACTGGAGGCTGGGGTCTCCCGTGCTGCCATTTTGGTAACATTATTGGTTCAGATCTTAGTAGGGATTGGCAGAATTTTCCTGGGGAAATGAGGAAGTGAACCAAATGAGAACAAAGGAGCAGTGAAAAGGGATCTAAACTTTTGCAATAATTTAAAATTTCACCAGCTTCTGCACCACCCATCACAATGTGGAGGATCTGGTGAAGACACATACACAACCATATTTCTTACTCAGATGAAGCACACCTTTTATCAGTGAAATGAAAGTAAAGTGCCAAGCCAGATCAGAACCACTAGTCGGATACATGTTCCCTAATTACACAATGAGGAAAAGTGAAAGTGCAAAGAGTCGATTAGGCAATTAGCACAGAGCAGAGGAAGACTTTATTGCTGAATTAGGTACTCTGTGGTTCAGATGGATCTTTAAATCTCTGGTACTACATTTGGATAAAGTTATACTCTGGATGTCAAGTTATATCAGCTCAACCTATACTCAGATGACACTGCAACGTAAACATATTTTTGTGAAATGAAATGGGTGAATACAATGTGTATGAGTGTTTGTAAAGAATAAAGGGCTGGGGAATTCCCTGGCAGTCTAGTGGTTAGGACTCTGCTCTTCCACTGCAGGGGGCATGGGTGTTGGGGAACTAAAATCCTGCATGCTGCGCGGTGCGGCCACAAAAAAAGAAACAGTAAAAAAAAATTTTAAAGGGCTGCATTATTGTTAAAAATAATAATAATAATCAGGATATTAGTTAACTATCTCCCTTTTTTTCTTTCAGCTGTGGGCTACACATCATGACCCACAGATGGTCCGCCCAACTCTGGAGAGGACGCTCAGGGACCTCCAGCTAGATTATGTGGATCTTTACATCATTGAAATACCTATGGCTTTTAAGGTAAGTTCATATGCCTAAAGGTAAGGCCTCTGCTCTTTGGCAACCGCGGGCCAACATCTATGTACGGGAAGCTCGTTCATTACTTAGCACCATAGAATATTATGATGTTTTGTTACCGTAAATCAGATAGTACTGACCTAACCCAACAAATGCCAAGAAAGATTATGTGTAGCCAACTCGGGCCTGGATCCCAAGTTTCTAGATTCATAATCCAATGCAGTGTCTGTTATATCATGTCTTTGCAGCTATAAACGCTCTCCATCAAACCAACAAGTAGTCTGCTAACTGTAGTCCACATTGCAGTTGTCCAGCATCCAGACACACCCTTCTTCCCATTCACACAGTCACGAAAACATCCCTGCACAACATAATGTAAAATAATAAATACAACTGAAAACCTACTCACACTCCACCCTCTCCAAAGGAAAATAACCCAAAGAGTCGTCAGATTTTTGAAGGCAGCTCCAAGGTCGGGACTTCTAGGTGATATCTATTCCTCTAACTCAAATGCACTCCTTCCTTGAACTTTCTCAATATACGGACTCAGCTTAACCACCACCAACACGCCCGGTATACACTGCTGAAGAGCAACAGCTGCTTTAAAGTTTCACTGAGGGAAGGAGAGATTGAAAAACAAAACTGACCACTTGTGCATGAGGTAAGCCAGATCCTGCTGGACAGGAGAGACAAGGACTCTCTGCCATTGCAGTGGCCAGAATTTCTTTACACAGCCAACCTGGCTGCCCCGTTCTCTTCTCTGGAAGCACCTTCCTTATTAACTCTCCTCTGTGGTCACATCCAAGATGTGACCTTAGCAATTATATATCCCAAAAACCTCATTTCACAGAAGAGAAAAGCAATGAACTACTTAGGATTAAAGTCCATCAGAATTGGAACCAGATCCTGGGTCGCCTGATGCCAACCTCATACGTGTTCCCTTATACTACACTACCTTCTGCCTTATCCTCACAAGCCTAATAATCGCAATGTCCTGTGGACTACAGTGATTTTTTTATTTCAGGCTCTTGGGATTTTGACCTTAGCCCTTCTCCTCCCTCAACTAACTTCGATTCTTATTCAAATGGCAGAGTTCTAAGCTGAGTCTTACAGATTTGGAAAGAACCTGTATTTAAAAGTGAGAAAATGAAATTTACTCCTCTGTGGCTGACTAATGACTTGTAAAATCTTTTTAGAGAAGGTAAATAAAGGAATTCTATTTCTATTCTTAAATAGGATCAAGGCTCAAGGACACAGAGAAGGTAAATTTTTTTTAACAGTGAGAAATTACACAGTATAGTGACATTACCTCGCAAATGAACCTGTACTTCCTGTAATTGAGAAATCAGTCTTTGAAGCCAAAACATCACTTGCTTTTTGAATCTCATGATTCTTTTTAAAGAAAAACCTTTCTCGCTAAAATATTTTACCACTTTGTTATTTTTTAAATATAAAGCTAATAAGCAGACACAATTTCAGAACAACAAAAAGTACAAAAAATCATGATAAGACATTTTAAAAAGACGAAGTTATTGCTAAACAGGAATGAAGGTCAATAGCATGGGTTTTTAGAGGGTTGAGTTATTCTTCTAATAATGCCTTACAGTCAGGAGCAGGAAAGGAGGAAAAAGACAATGAGTTTATCCAAATGAAGGGATTAGTAAAGTAAGCACAGTGGAACATCATAGAAATATCTAACGTGGGTTCAGACTTGGAGAGGACTTAATTAAAATTTGGGAGAGTAAAAACTATTAATAGTAAGAGTTCATAATGGAGATATAAAGCCATTTCAGGTCAGAAGTAAAATTAGGAAGTGCAAAAAGCAAGAAATATGGAGGGAGTCTGGAGTGGAAATAAGCCTCGTAAGTGTTGAGAAGGTCAAAGGGCTTAGAAATCAGAGGTAACCAGGGTAGTTAATATGAATGATTACATGGCTTTGAGGAGAAAGGAGTCTTTTTCCTGCTTTCAGTGAAATAGAAGAAAATTGAGGTGAAATTATCTTTGCTAAAGAGGGCATGGAGAAATTGTTATCACCAGGTGAAAGATTAATTCAGGTGAGATGGCAAAGCGAAAAATTAGGGAAAATTTTTAAGAATATAATGGATTTTATCCAATTGCTTGATTTTCAACAACAAAAAATTCCTATTATCAAGGTCTACAAAGACTTCTATGCCACCAACCGAATCCAGTAGACACTTTTTCCTCATATTTTATTTGATCTCTTTCAGCACAGTTGACTACTGCCTCCTTCTTTAAACATTTTCATCTCATGGCTTCTATGATATCACCCTCTGGTGATTCTTTGACAGCTTCTTCTCTGCTAAACTCCAAATGTTTTGCCCAGTGCTGCTTTATCCTCAATATTCTTGTCTTACTGAGCCATACTCTCTCTATAGGTGATTTCATCCAGTTGCATGGATTGAATACCATTTTATATGCTGAGGACTCCCAAATTTTATCTGTACCCATGACCTCTCTCTGAGCCACTCTCTGAGACTTCTCTGTTCTCTTCAAATATCCACTTGACTGTCCAACAGTCATTTCAAACTCAAACTATCCAAAACAAAACTCTCAATTCCTTGTCCAACCTCAGGAAATGATTACCACCATCCACTCAAGGAGTCTAGAAATTATCTTTTATTTCTATCCCATTTCCAAGCCCATAAGAGATGGGTCCCATTTTTAAATATAGCAAAAAAGGAGAAATCTGAAAGACAATTTCCACACCATAGTCAATCTTCATTGGGAAAGTATCATCCAAAAGTTAGAGGAGGAGGTTTGACACTTACATAGTGTATGAGGTAGAAAAAAAGATGCTGAACTCCTGGAGGGCCCAAAAAGGGTAAGAAAAGAACCATGGGGCGATTAGCCAGACCTGAGAAGTAATGTGCTATGCATTTCCCTTATACTTAAGGAATATTGCATTCATCAACTATACTTAGCTGAAGAATTTCCTCCTCTCAGCCTTAGTGATGACCTCTGGTTTCTTAAAAGAGTAAGAAATTTGCTGTCCTCAACTTTGGCCAGGATAGACTATCCAAACACTGAGTCTAAAAGTCCTAATTCTCAACTTTTACTTTTCTTTAATGAGAAATTTTATCATTAAGAGAGAACTTCATGGCTTAAGAACAACAATAATCTGTCAATAAATGAAGAATAATGAATGCTGGGGTGAGAGGATGAGACTAATGTGTCATATATGTTGGACAAATGAATTTCTGGACAGTTCCACAGGGGGAGGGGAAAAAATATATATATATATATATATATCTTGAATTGGTTTCCCAGGGCCCGGGTATATTGGAATACTGACAACTTAAATTCCATCATTTCAATCCCCAGATATAAATAAAGTTAACTACACTTTTTCGTTTTCTTTTTCTTTTTTAACAGCCTGGAGATGAATTCTATCCTAAAGATGAAAATGGCAAATGGTTATATCACAAGTCAAATCTGTGTGCCACTTGGGAGGTGAGTTCAAGTGGGCCTCTTATGTTAAAAGAGTACATTTTTAAATTGTGATCTGATTATTCCTATTCGATTTACGGAGAGTTGCAACCTTTACTCCCAATGAAAAGTAGTAGTCAGGTATTTCTAACCATGAGCAAAGATGTATAAAATCTCCACTTCTGAGTGCTGAAAAATGTTTGATTTTGCTTTGATGGAAGAGAAGAATGCCAAAGATAAGGAAGAGAGAAGTGTGGGAGGAAAAATAAAGTAAAGGAAATAAGTTCTACTGTAACAGTAAATAAAAATATATAAATGAGATAAACTCACAAATTTTTGGTTTCTCAAATTGAATTTTTAAAAATCAGTAATATGATGTCTAAAAGAAACAAATGTAAAATAATATATGAAAAACTGAAAAACAATTCTGGTTCCATTTCTGAGCAGGCTGCTGGCTCTTTCCCCAAGATTATAAGAGTGAGAAACTAGGGGAAAATAATGAGAAAACCTTTATGGATTTAGGTGGGAGGCAGGTACAGATATTTTGAACTGGTTTGTTTATGAGGTAATACGGAAGCTTTTACCTAGAGTGAAAGGCAACTCAGCAACCAGTAAGATAATATAGGAGAGGAACTATCGGAGTTATTTTTGCTCTTATTTCTCTCTTGCTATAGCCTTGGGACACACTCCACACATGTAGACACTTAGGACTCGTGTTCAGACGTCTTCAGGAATCGAGTCAGAGCAGCACTGAAATCTTGCACTTGTGAGAAGCTGATAAAAACATGTCTCTGCCTGACCTCTGGCAGTTGTTTCCTGCCTCTCCCAATTCAAACTCCAAAGGCTGGAAATGATACTCTAATGATCATCTCATTCTAATAGACTTCCCCCTGTTTAGGTTACAGCTGAGGATCTGAACTGTGGCTTGTTTTGAGGGGTGAGGAGGCACTGACTGTGTTTTCTACTGTCTGGGGCTCTCCACCCGAAAGACCATACACTCAATCCTGACCTCATTGGAGCTGACTAGGGTTGGAGTCTGGCATTCTCCTCTAAGGGACTGCCTCACAGTGTACCTAATATCCTCAGGAGAAAATGAGCTCAGAGCCCAAAATAACAAGGCATTTATTTCACAAGGAAACAACATATCTCAATTACATATCGCAACAAAAACAGAACAGAGGACCAAGAACTTTTTAATTAGCCAATTAATATATTCAAGGAGATAAAAGAAAGATATCAGCAATATGAAATAAGAACAAGAAAACGTTTTTTTAAAACAAGAAAAAATAATGATTATGAAAAATAAAAACACAGTGCAGTAGATGGGATAAAAATAGAATGGGTACAGATAAGGAAAAGATGATCAGCTTAAAAGATCAGAATGAGGAAATCTCCCAATTGAAGAAGGAAAGGACAAGAAAAAATTTTAAATGTGAAATATGAAAAGCTAAGAGATGTAAATCATAAAATTAGAATTTCCAGTATCCACACAATAGAAGTCTTAGACAAAAAGAAAGAAAAGGAAGTAATAATTGAAGAAAAAACCCAGAGATATTGAAAAGGCATGAGTTACCAAAGAGGAAAGAGAAAGAAACCCATACCTGGATGCTTTATAGTGAAATTTCAGGATGTCAAACATAAAGAGGAAATGTTAAAACTTCCGGAGTATAGCAAACAAGCCAGTAAAGGAGACAAAAAGAAATAATAAAAAATAATCAGTCTAAGAGAAGGCAGGAAAATAAGAAAAAAGGGGAAATGAATAGATGGGAAAAACAGAAAATAAATAGCAATATGGGGGATTTAAATTCAGTGGTGTCAATAATCACAGTGTATGTAAAGAGCCTAAACAACCCAGTTAAAATGCAGAGGTTTTCAGAATGGATAAAAAGCAAAACCCCACTATATATTATATACAAGAAACTCATTTTAAATAATAAGACACACAACTAAGCCCATGCGCCACAACTACTGAGCCTGCGCTCTAGAGAGCACACGCCACAACTACTGAGCCTGCGTGCTGCAACTACTGAAACCCGCATACCTAGAGCCCGTGCTCAGCAACAAGAGAAAGCCACCGCAATGAGAAGCCTGCACACTGCAATGAAGAGTAGCCCCTGCTCACCACAACTAAAGAAAGCCTGCACACAGCAACAAAGACCCAATGCAGCCAAAAATTTTTTAAATAATAAAATAAATAGGTTGAAAGTAAAAGGTTAAAAGAAAAGTAAAAGTCTAGAATAAGGTGTACTAGGCTGACAGTAATCAAAAGAGAGCTCGAGTAACCATTTTAATATCAACAAAAATTTCAGAGCAAAGAGTGTTACCAGGGATAAGGAATTTTGTTTTATAATAATAAAGGGTTCAATCCTAAACATCTATGCACCTAAAAACAGAACTCCAAAATACATGAAGCAAAACTAAGAGAAGTGAAAAGAGAAAAAGAATAGTCAGAGATTTCAAAACCTCTCTCTCGATAATTGAGATAATAAGTAGACAGAAAGTCTACAGAATATAGGAACTTAAACATTATCAAACAACTTGACCTAATTGACATTTATAGAATACTTTTCCAAAATATAACAGAATGCTATTTTTCAAGTGCACATGGAATACTTCACAAAATAGTTCATTTTCTGAGACATAAAACGGATCTCAATACATTTAAAAATATTCTTAGGGCTTCCCTGGTGGCGCAGTGGTTGAGAGTCCACCTGCCTATGCAGGGGACACGGGTTCGTGCCCTGGTCCGGGAAGATCCCACATGCCGCGGGGCGGCTGGGCCCGTGAGCCATGGCCGCTGAGCCTGCGCGTCTGGAGCCTGTGCTCCGCAGCGGGAGAGGCCACAGCAGTGAGAGGCCCGTGTACAGCAAAAAAAAAAAAAAAAAAAAAAGATATTCTTCATGCAAAGTAGGCTGTCTGATGACATTGGAATTAAATTTGAGTCAATAACAAAAATAGATCTGAAAAAAATATATATATATATCTGAAAAATCATCATATATTTGGAAACTAAGAAGATACGTGTAAATAACCCGTAAGATAAAGAAAAAATAACAAAATCTGAATCTATATGTACTCTATATGCTAGCAACACACAATTGGAAATGGAATTTTTTAAAAACAATGTTAAATATTTAGAGATAAATTTAACAAAATCTATGCAAGACATATAGTTAAAACTACAATATTTTACTGAGAGGATTTTTTGTTAATTTGACCAAATAGAGAGCTGTATCATGTTCTTTGATGGAAAGATTGAATACAGATAATTTAATTCTCCCCTAATTCATGGATAGATTCAGTGCAATCCCAATGACTATCCCAAAGGAAATTGAAAAGCTGATTCTAAAATGTATAGGGAAGTGCAAAAACCATAATGATAAAGATTTAATTTACTAAGAAGATATATCAGTCTTAAACACATATGTACCAAATAAAATATCTTCAATATATATAAAGCAAAAATTGATAGAATACAGAAAGACACTGGTAAATCCACTGTTACAGTGGGAGATTTCTGATATATTTCTCTAAATTATTGAAAAGCCAGGAAAAGCTAGACCTAATCTTCTATATAATGTGTGTGTATGTGAGAGAGAGAAACAAGAAGGATCTGTATCCAAAAATAGGAGAATATACATTTTCCACACATACCAGACACATAAAAATTTTCAGGTACTATACCATAAAGAAAACCTCAACAAATTTTAAGAAATAAGATCATTATTATCATGCTGGTATACATTATGAAAATACAAGGGGAAGATATGATATACAACATTTCCCCAAAATCATTCAATTACAGAATTCCTGCCTATCTCCTCCACTTTTCTTTAGTTCACAGAATGCCTATTAATATACCCAGGGACTTTACTTTTTAAAGAATGCACAGTCACCTTTATAAATGTTTATTCTTGCTTGTGTTGAGGTTTCTTTCTTGACCCATTGGCTCTTACCCTACAGGCTTTAGAAGCTTGCAAAGATGCTGGCTTGGTGAAATCCCTCGGTGTATCCAATTTTAACCGTAGGCAGCTGGAGCTTATTCTGAACAAACCAGGACTTAAGCATAAGCCAGTCAGCAACCAGGTACAGCTTGACAAGGGGAGGGAGGGGAGGGGGGGTGTGGGGATTGGGGAATGTGGGAGGATCCATTACTCAACAGAAAGGATCCTGGACTAGGAGTCAGGAAGTCTTGTGGTCACTTTACGTATATCTCATCATTAGACCGTGGGCAAGTCAATTTATGTCTCTTAAGAAAAAAGATTTGAAAGTTCAAATCCAAAAAGTAACCCAAACTTTTTCTGAAGAAAAATAATAATGTAGGGGAACAAAACCTACCAGACATTGACACACAGAGTATTTAAAATAATGTAAGATTAGCACAAGAACCAACATACAAATAAATAGAAAATAAAAGATACCTTAGAAACGGTCTCAAATAAAATAAAAACTTAATGTAAAATAAAATAGCACAAACTAATGACAAAGGAATTGATTTTTCAGTAAATAGTGTGGGGAAAATTGATAGTTATATAGTAACAAATATAGATCTTTGCCTCATGTTATACTCCAAAGTGTCCCTTTGATCAGGCGTTAAAGAAGAAACAAGAAATTATTTGTGAATACTACAAAAGAATTTTAGTTTTCTGGAGCTATGGATAGAAAGGGAAGCCATGGGAAAATTATAAAGAAAACCAATACATGTAATAGTGTAAAAATGTTAAACACTAAAAATATTAGAAACAAAGAGCAAACAAAATTAGATGATTATATCTAAAAATATAACAGAAAAAGGGGATCATGTCCTTACGAATCAAAAGCCTGATAAAAATCAATGAGAAAAATACTAAGCCTCAAAAGAAATGAACAGAAAGTCACAGAAGACAGATTGCAAGACTGATAAACATATGAAAAATATTTAGCTGCTCTAGTAATTATGGAAATTTAAATTTAAGTGTAATTTTGTATTGTGTATCAAATTAGCAAAGTTTCTGTTTTATTTTTTAATATAGTGTTCCATGTAAGCAAGTGATGGAGTGCTGGCAAATGCAAATTGGTTCAACCTTCCTGAAAAGCAATTTTGCAATAAGTAGCAAGAGCCTTAAAAAGTGTTCAGTTTTCGATTTCTAGGAATCCATCCTTGTGGAAAAAAATCAGAACACCCATATGTGTGTTTGTCACAGCACTTTATGTGTGTGTTTGTCGCAGCACTGTTTATCATGGCAAAAAAAAAAAAAAAAACACCAAAAAGGAAACAACATAAATATGAAAAATTCAGGGAATGTTTACATAAACTTTAAAACATTTATAATATGTGAAATCTTAACAAAAAATGTTCTTGAATCACTCTTGAGGAAAAGAGAAATGGCCACGATATTAAATGGAAAGACCAGGATACAAAACATAATATAGTATGAAGGCAATTATATTATTTAAAAAGTGCAAATATTGGAAAGAAATATGTCAAAATGCTAACCGTGGCTATCTCTGGCTGTGAATTTTACAAGTAAATTCTGTTTTCTTCTTTATGCTTTTCTGTATTTCAAGTCTTCTGCAGTGAGCATATATTACTCTTGTAATCACAACAAAATATTATTGTTAAATGGGGATATGACATCCTCTTCCCCCTACTTCATAAAACATTAAGAAGCTGCACTAAAAAATGCTCTTGGAACTGGTAAATATTCACAAACTTGGATTATGGTGGACTTGTTTGTTGAATTCATTGTTATTAGAAACTCAAAAGGATTCATAACAGAAAAAATGAATTACCTACATCATGACAGTAGCCCACAGCTAAATAGAAGTGTTGCCATATTTAGAAGTACCACTTCCGAACTGATACCGCAGCTAGCGCTATATCATACGCTCTCAGGAACAGAGAGCAACAACCTTTGCGTTCCTCATTGATCTCAATCCATCCCTTTATTCCTAACCAATCCCCTACCCAGCATATCCTTCACATCTCCTTCCTGCACCCCTAAGAACAATATTTTGTTCTAAAAATGTTGAAGTGACAAGCAGCTTTCTTCTTACAAATGCACAGAGACAGATGGTGATTTTCGACCTGAGAATGAAAAATAGTGAAAATTCGACAGTGTGTTTCCTCATGCCAAGGAGGAAATACCCTCATCTGTTGGCACAAGAATGTCGATCAGCTTCACAAATATACCCTGAAAGAGAATCAAGGCTTGTTGGAAGATCATAGCCTGAACCTATTCATGTGTCCTGTCGTGTCTGAAAGCAGAATATGTCAAAACTCTAGAGCTGGCAAGGTCAAAGTGCAGGTCTCCCAGCCACCAGCCATGACCCTATGCCCTGGTAGAACCATCTCTACTCCAGAGATACAAAATGAGCAGCTTTCAACCCAGGAATACGGTGAGCATATTTTGGGCATTAGACAGAGTGGACACATTTCATGTGCAAGGGATACATACCTGAAGGCTTGCCTGATTCAAAATTCACGTATTTCAAAACTCATTTTCCCATTAGACTAAATCTAACGTAAAATTTGCAAAATTTTATATTTTTCATTGACTTCGTGAACAAATTGACATAGAATATAACCTCACTCTATACTCGTTCTCAGAGCTTGAGCAATCCAAGATTCCTTAGTACTCCCTATGATGTCTGTCTGAAGCAATGTCCCTCCAGGCTCCGCCCCTGGCTTAGACTGTCTGAAAGCCTTCCTAGCGTCATACAGTGCTCTCCCAGCCCAGTTCAAAGGGGACTGTGGATCTATCTCAAGCCATTTAATCTCATACAAAGTTCCAACACCTAACTCTAAGAACGAAGGAAAGAAGGGAGGTAAGGAGGGACGGAGGGAAGGAAAGAAGAAGGGAAGGAGTAAGGAAACTTTCCACATTCTTCAGTTTTTCCTGATCCTATTCACCATGCCTAACTCACAGGTGTCCTGACACAGAAATTAGTAAATAGTTGTTGAGTGACTTCATTAATGAAATGAAAATTCAATGCAGTTTTTCATGGAAAGACAGAAGAGGTTGGGTTAATTAATGAAAGGACTTTTGCTATTTTCCTTAATGGATTCTGTCCCGCTTCTTAACTTCACCCTGTGAGATTTTGATATCTAAAACTACAGCATTACCAAAGGGTGTTGTAAAACCCCGGACACACCAAGACGCTGACAACTTACATCAGTTTTACATAGCAAACAAGGAAAAGTAAATACTGCAGCTCCACTGGCTCATTCACAAAGGGCTCTAAGCAGTCCCTAGCAAAGAAGGAAGGCAAGTGTGCTTAGGTACCCTTCTCCTTAGAAATAAGGATGACATCAAGGCCCTGCAACATCAGGAACCATCACCACCCTCTACCTTAAACTGAGCATCCGGTCCCAGCCAGAAATGACCAGCTGTACCCCATACGAAGCCCAGCCTACAACAGTCTGCAGCATCAAGAGTGATGTTTCCTAAGATTCTGGCTTCGTCCTCGCTGTATAACTCTTGTTTTCACTCATTCAACAAATGGTCATCAAGCACCTGCCTTATGCCAGGCACTGTGCTAGGTTCTAGGCATGCAAAAGTGACCAAAGACAGATATAGTCCTTGCTCTCGTGGATCATACATTAATGAAGTCAGGAAAGTTATATGTAATTGGAAACTGAGACAGATGCTCTGAAGAGAAGGAATGTGGCTCTCTGAGGTCATATGCACTTGGGTCATGTTAGCCTACCCACTCCCACCCCCACCCTCACCTCCATCCCTAAAATTTCCTTCACTGAGTGGTCCTTTAGCCATATGCCCTCAAGTTTTTAATCAAAAAACTATCTATGCAAAGATCTTTGTTATATTACATATTATATTATATATTTGAGTTTATATTACATTAACTCAAATTTTTGTTGAGTATGGGTTTCTAGTATGTTGCCCAATGCAACTTTCTGTAAACTCCCGAATTTGTTCACAGAATGGATATTCACATACCTGTTTGTTTTATTTTTTAATTGTATTAGCCCTATTATGTATACATTTTGTTTTATATATATATATATATATATACACACACACACACACAAATACACACACATATATATGTATATAGGTAAATACACATGCTATATACACATGTGCATACACATATTTAGGCCAGAGACCATAACAGCACTCCAGCTGATTAGAAAGGAGTCCCTGTGGGGTAAATTAAATGTGTTTGGCGCAAGCAGGCAGGCATGAAAGTAAGGAGTTCACACTTAGTCTTTAAGCGATGACATGACATGATAAAAAAAAAAAAAAATTGTTTGAAAAGATTAGTGTACCAATAAGATAGAAAATGAGAAAGAGACCAAAGGGGGAGAGTAATGCTAGGAGTGGGAGAGGGTAAGGGAAAGAAATACAGTCCACCCTCCATATCCATGGATGCAGAACCCGCAAATATAGAGGACCCACTGTACTACACCATTTCATAGAATGGACTTGAGCATTTTGGTGTTTGCTGGGGTGGGGGTGTGTGTCCTGGAACCAATCCTACGTGAATACCTAGGGACTACTGTACTATGGACACTGTGTGTCACTTTTTAGAATTAAGAAATGTTCCCAAGTGGGGCAGAAAACAAAAATGTCTTAGGGAAAAGGAGGGATCAAGATTATGAGGGGGCAGGGGAAAAAGAAGAAATGGGAGAAACTGACAAGGGGGAAAAAGAAAGTCTATCAAATTAGAAAAAGGAAAGAAGACCCACCTCTAAGAGTTCCAGTTTACCTTTCCACTTCATCAATAGCATTTTCTTGTGCCTTCTAGAAATGTAACTTGTCAAGTATTTAATACTTTAGATAGCGAAAATAATAATTATATACTTAAAATATTTTAATTAAGACTTGGTTGATTTTAATTAAAAAGAAAGCAAACACGTAGGTCAAAAACTACCATAGTGTTTAAGAAGAAACTTTGAGAAGAACTTTTGTTGACACATGTGTTTTTAGTGCAGGAATCCTGTCAGTAAGATACAGAAAATGAAACTAGGCCTACACTTGGGGTAAAGAACTCTCCACCAAGAAGACAAAATTCATCTGTAAATTTAGTTTTATACACACTCTACCTCTTGTGAAAATATTCTTAGATGTTTGATAGTGAGGGACAGAGGGCTTCTGCAACATGTCACTTCTATTTACCAAGACTGTAATGTGAACCTTGAGACTGCGTGTTTGTTATGGAAAATTGTATTTGCTAGAATATTTACTATAAATAATTGAATCTTCACTTAAAGTTTTAAACTGATAGCTGTAAAAATTGAATTTGTCCCCCAATTATTTTAGGATTAACCCACAGATGGTGACCTCGCTAACCTTGTTTTAATGCATCTCACCGATATATAAACAATGTAAACTTCCTTGTTGGGAAAAATATTTAAGATTTGCCTTGCTATCCAGAATACTTTTCAATCGATTTTATTGAAGAACTTTTTACAAACTATATAAAATTGCATTCATCCAAAAGCCCTTAATTTTGTGCTCTGCTCTCCAATGCAACCACATAGGTTGAATGCCATCCATATTTCACCCAGCCAAAACTCTTGAAATTTTGCCAACAACATGACATTGTCATTATTGCATACAGCCCTTTGGGGACCTCTAGGAATCCATCCTGGTAAGTAATGCTGTCTGTCTCCTCAGGAAGTATATTTCCTTGGTGTAGAGTATGAGGCTAATGTAAATTACTTGACTGAAATGACTCTATTCAGCTGTGTGATCTTAAGGAAGTAATTTCTTCAAGTCATTCTCCACATATGCAAATTAGAGCTAACACAACCTTCCTCACTGAGGTGTTGTAATAATTGATTAGACTCTACCTGTGGAAGTGCCTACCAGTACCTTATTATTTGACAAAGAGTCTCTATGGCCATATTCCGAAATTTTTGAATGTTTTAAATCTCTGTATTCAGTGGCAACACTTCTACTGTGATGCATTCCACAGACTTAAGTAGAAATTTTTCTACTCTAAGATGATTCCAAGAGTTGTGCCTTTGTTTCTTCTACTTCAGTCTTCTTGCCTTCCCCTGTGTGCCTACTTCCAACCCCATTCTCTCTATAAGATCCATCAAAGCAATATTATTTACCGTCTGGAAGAGGCAGCTCTGTGAATCTGCCTGTCTTGATCTTCCCATACTAAGAGCAAGTCTTCTGAATACTCTGCACTCAGAGAAGTTGGTTACAGGTGACCTGAAGTGTTCTGGATAGGTTACCAGGTGAATGGGGGTCAGAGGAGGAGGGTAACTGGTAAACCACTGGTTCTCATTACTCGGACTAAATATGATGCATGTTTCGATTTTTTTTTTTAAAGGGTGAATGTGTCTTCCCCACCTTTGTTAAAGGATGCACTTCTAAACTCACTGGGGAAAAAATACAATAAGACAGCAGCTCAAGTTGTTTTGCGTTTCAACATCCAGCGAGGAGTGGTTGTCATTCCTAAAAGCTTTAACCCTGAAAGGATCAAAGAAAACTTTCAAGTAAGAGAACTGCTTCTGGAAATGTAAAAAGTAGGGTATTTTTTTTTTAGAGATAATTTTGTGTTCAGATTAATAAGAAAGTTGCAATGCCTTCATATGTTATTTTATACCTGCTCCCCGACCCCCTCCGCCCATACCTGGATTTAATTTTAGCTGAATTTGAGACAATTCCTAGTAATTCAGGGATTTCTTTGCTGCTTGTAGGCTATCTAGCTCCTTTATTTCTTCTGTTTCCTTACCTATTGACTCTGGACACTACCTACTCCCTTCCCCACTAGCACAGCAGGAATAGAAGGTATAAAATTGGAAATTCATAACAGTCAACTTTCCACCTTCTTAATGGCTCTGGAAAAAGTTGGGGACAAATTTGGAAATTATTGAAGAGGATCATTTAGACTTCATAAATGCCAACCCCCTTTATTTCCTCTATAAGTAATCTGTAATCAGCATTATAAATTATAGGTGAGAGAAGAGGCCACTAGACAATGGAGTGATTAGTTTACTGTGCTACTTCCAAAGAATAAACTGCTAGGTAAATGCAGCCATAGAAAAGTACCATGTAAAGTTAATCAGTTACCCATCAGTTAATAATTTAAATTTCAAAAGTAAGTTGTTTTTTGTCTTACTCATAATTAAAGATAAAAATGAGATAGTATTTATCCCCTCAGATAGGAAAATAATCAGAATGTTAACAGTGTGTGGGAAAACAGGCAGTTTCATATAATACCGTTAGAAACATAAATTGATGTAAGATTTGGAGAAGGATGTCATTTTTCCAGATCCATCAAAATTCAAATATACATGTCCATTGACCCAACAATCTTTTTCCCATAGATGTATTTGCATATTCATGCACACATATACAGATGTTTATTACAGCATACTTTATCAGCTAAAAAAAACTGGAAACAATTTTCAATAGGATATTATAAAACAAATTATGATATATTTGTACAATGAAACAGTATATAGGCATTTTTATTTATTTTTCTTTTTTAACAGAACTCTACTGAGGTGTAATTGAAATGCAATGAACTGAACATAAAGTATAAAATTGGAAAAGTTTTTTTGGAAAAGTTTTGACACATGTACGCACCCATGAAACCATCACCACAATCAAGATAATGAACATACCCAGCACCTCCAATAGTCTCTTCATGCCCTTTTATAATCTATCCCTCCTGGTCCCCAATCCCAAGCAAGCACTGATTTTCTTTCTATCCCTATAGGCTAGTTTGCATTTCCTAGAATTTCAAATGAATGAATTCACACAGTATGTGTACTTTTATATCCATTTTTAAATAATAAAGTGAAAATATAAGTACTGACATGGGAAGACATCCATGATATTAGACAGTTATCTTCAGAGCTTTTTTGCTACCACATGAAGGAATGAAATTCAAATTTACCAAAGAAAAAGAGACATAATTTATTGGCTGTCATAACTGGAAAGTCCCTGGGTAGGTCAGACATGACTGGACACAGGTATTCTAATGATTAATAAAAGGATTGAGTGCTCCCCACCCCCTTTCTCCACATGGTGGCACACACAGATTAATATGGGTTAATCTGTTACCCACATTTAGTAAAGATGATCACAGATAAAGGCTTCTGTCTCTGTCAATCCCTGCTTGTCCTTTTATGGGTCATTGGCTACTCCCATAATAATCACTGTATCTAATGAAAAAGATACCTTGATTGGTCCCCTGGGCTACATCCCTATTCTTGTACTGAAGGAGGTGAGGTCATGTGACAAATAGTCCTACTAGGTGCGGGAAGGTGTTAAAGAAAAAGGAAGCTTGTAAGGATTTCTTTTATAAGTGACTGGTTCATTCATGACTGTTTTTATGTTATAATAAATTTCCTTCTACAATCTCATAACTCCAATTCTTGGATAATTAATAATCAAAGGAAAGAATGCTCTGAAAAGACCACTTGGAAACAATCCTTGGGGGAATGACTTAATAAATCATATTACATCTATACTACGGATATAGTTGTTAAATAAATAAAGTCAGTCTATATATTTTGACAGAAAAGATCACCAAGACATATTATGTGAATGAGATAAAGTTGCAGAATAATGGAAATATGATACAATTGCATTTTGCTGTTGCTGTGTTGAATGTTTGGAAGGAATCTGTGGGAAGGGGAATAGGACTGGGGTGGTGGGTATCAAGAGGCACTTTTGTTTTTTTTACTCCATACATGTCCATGTATTTCTGTAGTGTTTCATTTCCTTACAAAAAGCATATATTCATGTATTACTTTTACAATTAAAATTTATTCATGTAGGGCTTCCCTGGTGGCGCAGTGGTTGAGAGTCCGCCTGCCGATGCAGGGGACACGGGTTCGTGCCCCGGTCTGGGAAGATCCCACGTGCTGCGGAGCGGCTGGGCCCGTGAGCCATGGCCACTGAGCCTGCGCGTCCAGAGCCTGTGCTCCGCAACGGGAGAGGCCACAGCAGTGAGAGGCCTGCGTACCGCAAAAAAAAAAAAATTTATTCATGTAAATTACTAAATTAAAAGTTAAGGGATAGAAAGATAAAATAATAAGAGAAATTATAAACAAACCAATTGTTAAAAATATAAATAAGCTAAAATAAACTATTAAAATGTTCATAAAGGACAATTATAAAACCAAGGTACAAACTGTACAAGCTAAAAAAAAAACAATGAAAAAGTAATTAGAATTAAAAGGTAGATAAAGAGACATTAAAAATGACAAGAGAAAGGATTAATATGATGAACCAAAGCAAATTAAAAGTTAGAAAAAATACATAAGCAAATTTACAGACTAGGGAATATTGTTAAAAAAAAAAAAAGTGCACGAAGGCCATAGTCCAGAATCAAAAGTTCAGCATCTTATACCAAAATAATAAGAATTCTTCACTTTTAGATTTTTAGATGTTCTGAATGCGTATTGTTTCAGAACATTTGAAATTTCTTGCAAGATGTCCCCAGCAGGATTGTCTTAAAGACAAAGGGCAGAAAGAATTCCACCTCCACATGGGTGGGGTGGCCCCCCCGCACTAGCCCAACTCCTCTAAGACATTTGCAGAGATGTTCATAAACCTTTGAAGGGCTCCCACTGCTGGCCTCACTCCCTGATCCCAAGCTTGACCCATCTTCTACTATTATAAATGTCTGTTTTTTTGTTTCTGTTATTTCAGATCTTTGACTTTTCTCTCACTGAAGAAGAAATGAAGGACATTGAAGACCTGAATAAAAATGTCCGCTTCGTGGAAATGCTCATGTGAGTTCTGGGGGATCATTAATCAGGTTCTGTGCAGTGATGTTGGATTGTCAAGCGTCAACCAACAGGCTCTCATGAATCGGGACCATGTCCATGGAAGGCACAAGGGTAAACGCCAGTGGGCAGCATGTTCTGAATTAGGAACTTCCTACAAACCTGCATTTTTGTTTAAACGAATATTTCTGACGTTTATGACATTCCCATTGGTTAGGTTAAGACATCACAGGCAAAAAACATTGAGGAGAATTAAATCACAGTTTTCGTTATGTTAATACAACAGCAGCACAGATATGCAAACAACATACTTATTTCTTCCTTAGAAATCAAAGTGGGCACAAATTAGAGCAAAGCTGTCAACAAGAACAATTCCTGGGAGAGAGGCATTAGAGTGCAGTAGAAAGAGCACCAGGTTGAGTTTTAGACAAATGTTTGCCTATAAGATTTGGAGCTTCTGGCTTCACCTATTGTCTGACTTCCCACAAGCAAAATTTCTTGGAAGTGTTGCCAAATTTAACTATCAACGGAAGTAACCCTTTATTCTCTGAATATTACAGAGCCTTAAAAATAAAAAAAAAGAATATAGTTCATGTATATATACACACATATATATTTGTATACATACATACCCACATTTTTCTTCTTAATCATTCTTCATTAATATTTCCAGTTCTTGAAATCACCTGGATAGTATTCTTCTTTTTACAATCTTCTCTTTAAGTGTGCATTTAGAAAATGCTCGTTAAGATGGTTTGTATAGTTTGGGCCCTTATCTTATTGGTCCCACTATTTTTCATGAGTCAGAAAGTGCAGACTGTGCTAACACTGAATTTCTGGATCAATTTCTGAATTAATAAACAGCTTTCTAATGTGAATTTTCCAGGGGAAAAACTATTTGAAATCAAGAAGCACCTCCTAGCCTCAAGAACATAAAAGTAAACACAAACACAGCACTAACCCTTACACGTTAATTAACAGCTCTTGAAGATAAACTGTTTCTATTGAATAAATATCATTAAATTAAAAATAGTAAGAGATAGCCAATCCTCCAATATGCTGTTTTTGTTTTTTTTTTAAAGTTGGTTAGTGACATTATTTGGTTTGACATTTTATTTATTTCTTTATTTATTTATGGCTGTGTTGGGTTCTCGTTGCTGCACGCGGGCTTCCTCTAGTTGCGGTGAGCAGAGGCTACTCTTCGTTGCGGTGCGTCGGCTTCTCATTGCAGTGGCTTATCTTGTTGCGGAGCACGGGCTCTAGGCGCACGGACTTCAGTAGTGTGGCACGCGGGCTCAGAAATTGTGGCTCACAGGCTCTAGAGCACAGGCTCAGTAGTTGTGGGACACAGGCTTAGTTGCTCCATGGTATGTGAGATCTTCCCGGACCAGGGCTCCAACCCATCTCCCCTGCATTGGCAGGCGGATTCTCAACCACTGCATCACCAGGGAAGCCCGACCTTTGACATTTTTAATACCTAATTCTAGCAACACTGGGAAAATAACTCATCACATCTGGAAATAACTAGAAAAATCAGCAAGGAGAAACAAAGATTAGGCCCCATTGATCAAAAAAATGTATCATTTAGGGATGCTGGGCCAAGGTTCTGCTGCTTTTCATCTGGCTGATCCTTGATATTTGAGAGCCTTCTCTGGTTTTGTTTTATATTTTAATTTAAAGCTCAGAGAACTAAATCTTAGGTGTGCTTCAGTACAGGCACACCCACACTCCAGTCCTTTTATAGACTGTTTCACCATTTTTATTTAAGAGGTAGCGTCATCATTATCATCACTGTCATCGTCATTATGGAAACTTACTTTGCTGGTCATCAACTTTCTAAATCTCAGACTTTCAGCTCTCAGGAGGCCTAGTGATAGGGGCAAGTAAAAACTCTGAGAAGAGACCGACACTGATTCATGATAGAGTTTTTTTGTTTGTTTGTTTGTTTTTGCGGTACGCGGGCCTCTCACTGTTGTGGCCTCTCCCGTTGCGGAGCACAGGCTCCAGACGCGCAGGCTCAGCGGCCATGGCTCACGGGCCCAGCCGCTCCGCGGCATGTGGGATCTTCCCAGACCGGGGCACGAACCCGTGTCCCCTGCATCGGCAGGCAGACTCTCAAGCACTGCGCCACCAGGGAAGCCCCATAATAGAGTTTTGAAGAGAAATGCTTATGTGGTTTATTGAAATGGGAGGCAGTTTATTTCAAGAGAGCAGGAGGAAGAAGTTGGGACAAAGTGTGTAAGTAGGCAGGTATTGCTCACCTCCTGTGCTTTTGTTTTAAGAAAATGTTAATGTGGAGACAACTAGCCTTTTCCCCCCAATCCCCCCACCCCACACTTACACCCAGGGTGCTATCTGGGGCTTCAGTAAAAGGTGCTGGCTTAAGGGGAAACGGGGGAGGAGAATAGGCACGAAACAGAAATGGAATGAGTAAGAGAAAGAGGGAATGGTCGGTGAAGTTACCAAAGAATGCTAGTAACACATACAGCCATGCAGCATTTGAAGTGAACTTTTTCCCTTTGGGGGAATTGTTTTGGCAGGTGGTGTGACCATCCTGAATACCCATTTCATGATGAATACTGACTTCAGAGAGCTCTGCAACAGATATTTTCCCTCTATATGTGCCAGGACTTTGGGCTGGGTGGTTCCTCCAGCTATGGAAATCAAAGGAGTTTACTATCCTCAGATGAAATGGTGATGGAGACACACTTAACTTTTGTGTAGTGTAAGTGACTTTGACTTAGCTATGTGGGGGGAAAAATAGGTTTAAATCTGTTGAAATAACTTGGAAATTATCAGCTAATATTTTATTAAATCAATGTCTTCTGGGTTTCAGAAAGAAAAATATTAGGCTTTAGAAAAGACTTCAAAGGCAACATATGAAGATAAATAACACATGAATTCGGATACTGCTGCCATGGGTAGTCTGAGTTCTTTAGCAGTTAACAGGGCAACAGCAAGGATGGAGAGCTGGACCATGCCAGTGTGCTGGCAGTGGTCTTGATGGTTTGGACCATTGACTGTAATACAGACACAGCCAAGGTAAGATCCACACATGCATTATTAACAGGGAAGTGATTTGCTTCACCTTGAGTAGAGAGAGAGGGCTAAGTATAGAAAAGTCTTACTATAGAGCTAATTAAACACCACAGCAGTCAACAAAGCCATACTGATTTGATTGTTGTTTGTTTCCATCCAATGTGTGTTCGTGTAGCTTTTATCCAGCTTGAAAGATGGATAATTGCTTGTTCTCTCTTGCATGCTTTAAAGGGCCTGAGCTTCAGTAAGCTAGTGATCTATGCTAACACTGCCTGCAACTCCTGCCCCCATTCATTATATGACCACCATTATGCAAAGTGGCTTGAGACAACCTGCATACCCTGTATTGTAAAATAGCCCACAGACCATTATTTCAAAAGAAGACATATAAAAAGGAAGCTTTAGGAAACATATTGAAAGAAGAGGTTTTATAGAATCATTAGACTTAAGACTTTGAAAGTTATTGGGATAACTGAATTTTGAGAAAGTAGCAAGTTCAAAAGAACACTGATAATTTTACTATATGTAAATTTTTTAAGTGAATAAAATGATTATTAGAATTCCATAGTAGAGATGTACCTATTTTCAATCCAGCCAGAGCAGTATATTTTATTCATTCATATTAAGTCACTCTCACAGGGCAAGAGAGCGCTTCAAAACTTCAAAACATCAAAGCAAACTTATGTTTGTCCAAGATCAATTGCTTATAATCTTCCATGATCTGAAAACGTACATTTCTGAGAAATTATCATTTTAAAAAATTGATCTCTACTTATTGTTTCCAATAATTCTAATATGAATACTTACAATGCTATTCTCTGGAAAATATCTCATTCACAAAAATAATAAAAATGATGATTTATTCTACCACATGAATCTCCATTTTGTTGCTTGGGGTGGGGGGAATCATCTGAATTCATTTAAATTAGAGACCTTTGGTTGAATTCCTACTGTACATTTAGCACTGGGAAGATAGGGAAGATAGGAAGAAAAGGGAGTACTGTAATGAAAGAACAGAAACTCAAGTCCTGACCTCTACTGTCAAAACTCTTCAAAATATTTCAGGGGGCTGGTGTGGAAGAAGGACCACACCTATCAAACCATTTTTTAAAGACAGGCATTGGAAAAGAGTCCCACTATTTGTCAGGGGAAATGTATACATGTATTTCTAAAGATTGGAAGAGGGGAATTCTGTCTTAGTCTTAACAGAGATGGAGGAAAAAGAGTTGGAGACAGAAAACAGAGGTCAGGAAAGAGTGATGGTCTGCATGAGTTTCTGCATGTCACTTCTCCCTTCACTCTCATTCCTCTCAAGCTTCCCAACTATTTTGGGATAAATTGTATGCCCCCAAAATTCATATGTTGAAGTACTAGCCCGTAGTACCTCAGAACATGACCTTATTTGGAAATAGGGTCATTGCATATGCAATTAGGTAAGATGAAGTCATATTGGAGTATGGTAGACACTAATCCAGTATGATTGGTATCCTTATAAAAAGGGGAAACTTGGACACAGGCAACACACAGGGAGAGCACCATGTGCAGATAGAGGCAGAGGTCAGGGTGACGCTTTTACAAAGATGTCTAGCAAACCACCAGAAGCTAGGTGAGAGGCATGGACCAGATTCTCCCTCATAGCCCTCAGAAGGTACCAACCCTGCCAACACCTTTATCTCGGACTTGTGGTCTCTAGAACTGTGAGACAATAAATTTCTGTTATGTAAGTGGCCAGTTTGTGGCACTTTGTTCAAGCAGCCCTAGCAAGCAAATATACCATCTCTCAGTCAAGATTTCCAGTCTCTCAAGCTGACACCAGCAGTAAAAATGGCCTTACTTAGTCAATGCTTTACTGAGCTCAGGTATTGATGACCAATATTTTTGACCTTCTTGGGGACTTTTGCAACCCCAAAGATGTTTGTTAACCCAAATCAATCTCTTTCCTAATCAGAGGCCTCTAATGGAATATGGAGTAAGATACATCAGTAGTTACATAACCTGCCTGGAAAAGGAGAGGAGGCCAACAGCGTACCCACTGATCCATAAAAACACATGGACCAGAAGAGCAAGGACTTTCTGCCCCAGCCCGCAGAATGTTTTTTGTTTGCCCATCACTGACTATTCTCCTTGGAAGACCTCCCTCAGGCACTGTCTTCCATAATGACACAGAGATTATTGGAAGAGGCCACAAGAGGCACATAGGCACCAATCCCAAGTCTGCAGGCTTCAACACTGCGACGTGCTGCACACTTCATGACCACAGTTATGGAAATGTAAAAGGTTGAGGTAAATTATATTTCCCAGGCTTGGTATTTCTCTGGAACTCCCTTAAAATTTCAAGCTTTCACTGGTGACTTCAATTTCTGACCATTCCAAACTAGTAACTAAATCATGATATCTTGTGGAGCCCTGGTCCTTGCATGTGAACCCTCCCAGAATCTGAACTGTACCCACCATGTTTCTACCTCCAGATACCAAATCCCCAAGTTCTCACTTCTCTTGATGGGGGCAAGGGGTGAGGAGGGATAGGATAATCTCCTCTGGGCACTGGTATTTTAGCTAGATTGAGAGCTGAGATGCAGAATATGGTGGGAGGTATGGTGGGAGTAGCAGTGGTCTTGACAAAAGTACATGGACTTTTCAGGTCCCCCCCTTAAATCTGGCCATTGGTAAATCTTCCTACAAAGACTATGTGGCATCCTTAGGAGCATGAGGGCCCCTTTACTTCTGTCTTGGGAGTTGTCAGGAAGAGATAAAATTGCCAAAGGACAATTTGGAACTAGGTAGCCCTCACTTTATGTCCTGCTGAAGTTGGTCACATGTTGGTCAGAGAGGAGCAGCTAGTGGAAATGACTGAACATATGATTTTAAACTGTGTTGTGTGTGTTGCTATTTGATATGTACTATTGAGCATTTTTTATTGACATTCGTATATAAGACTATTGTGTAGTTTTGTGTATACTCTTTAATTAATTTCTATTATCAAATTGTGCTCCTTTCATTGTTAAAAGGAGAAAGTGAGATTTTCTTTCACACTCTCCACTCTAGAACAAATTAAATGATTTATTTCCTAAAGTATTGGTGGAATTCACCTGAGAATTGCCTCTCTGTCAATAGAGAGCCTGTACATTTTCTATTTCATCTCAAATCAATTTTGCAAATTTATCTTCTTCTATAATTTATCAATGTCACGTATTTAGCATATGGAGGTACATTTGTTCATTTAGTCAACAAGATTTTTGTGTGCCACTATGGTAGGCTCTATCCTCGGCAGTTGGGATATTTCAGTAAACAAAAGTCCCTGAGCTCTCATACACGCCTGTACTCTTCCAATTCCTTTAATTTTCCTAAACATGTGGTCACCTCCCTCTTGCAATTCTTCTTTTGTATGTCTATGGTCTTGTTTTGTAATTAATGGTTTATCAAGTTATTTTTTATTTTTCCTGGATTTCATTTAGACCAAATTTCCCAAAGGAAAGAAAATTCATTGACTACTTCTGCTGTCTTTCTGTTTCTTAATTCATTCATATCTCATTTTCTTTTACTTATCTCTTGTCTGTTTTTTATAACTCATCCATAGACTTCTAACTTCTTAGGTTGAATATTTATTTCATTGATTTTTGTTGGTTTTTCTTGTATAGTAATATAAACATTGAATATAATGAATTGTCCATTGAGTACTGTTTTAGTTAAGATTTCTTAAGTCGATTTTGTAATTTTACAGATATTCTGAGTTTGGGGTTTGCTTTCTTCTTTAATAGTTGTTTACAAGAGTTCCTGTCTTACTTTAATTTCTAGTGTTAGAGCTTTCTTTCTAGCTTTTATATTCTACTTTTAATCATGCTGAGCTCAGATACCATCAGTCAATGTTTTCAACATTTCATGGAATTGTGACAAGATACATTCTATTTTAAAGTATTGAGTTGGATATAACGGACATATAATCCTGTGTTATACATTTTTATCATCTAGTATTAGAAGAGCTATTTGAGTGAGTGGTTCTTTCTTTTAAACAGTGATTCTTAACTGGGTGTTAAGAGATTTGGCAATGTCTGGAGACATTTTTGATTGTTACAACTGGTGGGGGTGGGGAGAGATAATATTGGCATTTAGTAGGAAGAGGCCAGGGATGCTGCTAAACATCCTACAATGCACAGAACAGCTCCCACAGCAAAGAATTATCTGGGCCAAAATGTAACTTCTGCTGAGATTGAGAAACCCTGCTATCAGAAGAGCCTTTCTTGATAGATGTTAAAATGTGCTGATTCCTAATGCCGTAATTTCAATTTATTGCATATAACTGAAAACGAATCCATTTAGCCTTGTTTATAGTGCTTGAAGTAAACTGTCCACCTTTTACATGGACAGTTTGAACAAACTGTCCAGCTATGTTTTTTTCTTGTGTATTTTATCTTTTCTCAGATTATTAAACTGCTAACGGATGCCATGCTTTTAGTATTTGAGTTTAAAACACATGGGCAAGCGAGTCCCAATGAAGATAAGTTAATGCAGGAAACCAGGCTTCCCTGGTGGCTCAGTGGTTAAGAATCCGCCTGCCAATGTAGGGGACACGGGTTTGAGCCCTGTTCCGGGAAGATCCCACATGCTGCAGAACAACTAAGCCTGTGCACCACAACTACTGAGCCTACACTCTAGAGCCTGTGAGCCACAACTACTAAAGCCTGCATGCCTAGAGCCTGCACTCTGCAACAAGAGAAGCCACCGCAATGAGAAGCCCGCGCACCGCAGGAAAGAGTAGCCCCTGCTCGTTGCAAATAAAGAAAGCCCGTGCACAGCAAAGAAGACCCAACGCAGCCAAAAATAAATAAATTTTAAAAAATAATTTCTTCAGTATGAGTCAAGAGAAAAATTGCTCTAATAACAGACCACCATTGAAAAATAGAAGCAATCTGAAAGATTAGATTAAGCTGGTAATCTACTTTCCTTCTTGTCCCAAATTTCTTTCTTTTTTATTTATTTATTTATTTATTTATTTATTTATTTATTTATTTATTTATGGCTGCCTTGGGTCTTCCTTGCTACACGCGGGCTTTCTCTAGTTGCAGCGAGCGGGGGCTACTCTTCATTGCGGTGCGCGGGCTTCTCATTGCAGTGGCTTCTCGTTGCGCAGCACAGGCTCCAGGCACGCGGGCCTCAGTAGTTGTGGCACATGGGCTCCATAGTTGTGGCTCGCGGGCTCTAGAGTGCAGTCTCAGTAGTTGTGGCGCACAGGCTTAGCTGCTGTGTGGCATGTGGGATCTTCCCGGACCAGGGCTCAAACCCGTGTCGCCTGCACTGGCAGGCAGATTCTTAACCACTGCGCCACCAGGGAAGGCCCCCCAAATTTCTTGAAATAACTAAGCAGAGAGCCAATTAAATAGACTAAGTCTATAGCACCTCTCTAAAATAAAGAAAGGGTACCATCACTGAACCCCAAATCCTTAAGATAAGAAAGCCGAGGTAATTGGATTGACAAAGAAGTAAGAGTACACAACAGTAGCCTAACATACTTGCTGGAAACAACTGCTACAAAGGTAATAGCAATTTTAGACATGCTTCAAGTTTAGAATAAAACAATAATAGTAGAAGTTCCCATGACCTCACATCTGACAGGACTATCCCCTCCATACAAACAGTTCTGAGGGGCTCCCAAAAGCCATGTTTGTTTGCTTGATTTATTTATTTATTTTTGGCTGTGTTGGGTCCTCGTTGCTGTGCCCGGGCTTTCTCTAGTTGTCATGAGCAGGGGCTACTCTTCGTTGCAGTGCACAGGCTTCTCATTGTCGTGGCTTCTCTAGTTGCAGAGCATGGGCTCTAGGTGGCGCAGGCTTCAGTAGTTGTGGCACATGGGCTCAGTAGTTGTGGCTTGTGGGCTATAGAGCTCAGGCTCAGTAGTTGTGGCGCACCGGCTTAGTTGCTCCGTGGCATGTGGGATCTTCCCAGGCCAGGGCTTGAACCTGTGTCCCCTGCATTGGTAGGCGGATTCTTAACCACTGCACCACCAGCGAAACCTGCCATGTTTGTTCTTCAGGCTGAAACCTACTTCTTTCTAATCAAAGTGAATACTGTTCCAGAAGAGAGCAGGTAACTCAATATTGAGACTGGAGAAACAGATCACAACCTGGGAAACTTCAAAAAAACACACAAAAGGTAGGATTTAAAAAAGAAAAGAGCAAAGCTGATTTTGGCATTTACTTCCAGGATAAAGCTATGGAATGGGGGAGGCGGAAAAGAAGTGACAATAGCGGGAGGATTAAAGGCTACCCTTGGCCATATGAGAACCAGTGTATTATAACTGAAGCAGAACAGATTTTACCACCTTAAAATACTCCACATTGGCATAAGAATTATTTTGTGCTGAAGACAATTGAGAAGAAACAGATATAAGAAATCTGTCTTCCCCCGATTTGCCTAAAAGGAGGAAATAAACTTACAAAGTGTCCCTCCTCCCTCTCTACCAGGAAGGACAATAGTTCAACTGCTAGAGACAACTTTAGATCCTTATCAGTCTGGAGATGGCACCAGAGGAATTTACATAACAAACTTTGCTAACTAGACCTTATCTTCTCTTAGTCTCCCATATATTTGTCCTCCCACGATTTGCTGCCCCTAGACTCAAAGTCCTTTTCTTTTGTCTTGTCACTTATCAAAAAATGTATTGCTCCTTTGTTAAGAAGTTATGTAAGACCTAGTTCTAACCAAGCCTTTGAGTTACTCATCTCTGGGAACTCCCATGTGTAACATGCATGAATACACGTTTGTAAACTTCTGTTTGTTTTTCTCTTGTTAATCTGTCTTTTGTCAGTCCAATCTACAGGGCTCCAGCTGGAGAACCTAAGATGGGTAGAGGAAGAGATTCGTCCTCACCTATAAGACTATGTCAGGTAGAAGCTCGTAGTTTCCTTTTAATAAGGGAGGCAAAGAAGCCAATGACACGAGCAATCATCATGGAAACCATAAGACCGGTTGTCTCCTCTTGCCAACTCCACCTGCCTTCTGGGCAAGAAGCCTCTGAAAGAAAAGTTAAACTCTAAGGTGAACTATGGAAAACTGAGGAACAAGAGCAGAACACAGTCTACACCAGCCAACTCCAAAGAAGACAGCAACAGGGCTTTGCCTAAAACGGCCTTGAGCAATTGGTAGTCTAGGAGGCAGAACCATGTAGCTACGAGGCTCCAAATGCACTGCTGATATTCAGAATTCCAGGAGCATTCTTCAGAGGTGTGTGGCATGAAAAGGACGGCCCATATACACAGGTGTCATTAGTCACAGCTGCACCTGACTATTAGCACCATCAATTTCCACCTCCATTCCCAGGCTTTTTAAACTGGAAACTGCGTTTTGACCAGGTGGTAGACCCTGCCAGGAACGCCTCACACGTATTTCCTTTGGGGTAAGCCCCTAAACACGGGTTTTTAACTGAGTAATGTTAAAGAACAGGACTGTGCTAATACCTAAGGATCTTGCACGTATCCACACAGGCACTTCGGCAAAGCTTTATCTGCAGCTGATCTGAGTCTTGGCCGAACATCCTGGGTCCTCTGAAAACAAGAGTGTGCTGGAGGCGTGTGAGGAGCTGCTACCAGGCCGTTTCTCACTCAGTTCCCTATCTGCCAAGAAAGAGGCCACAGTGAGGCAGTTTCTCATCTTCTGCCAGGTTTTGATGAGGCCTGAGGCCTCTGACTCACCCCTTGGGGTCCAGCTGCAGACTAAAGTACCTTGGCAGCAACATAGCAGTGGCCCTTCAGCAACAGGATAGACCATCATTCATGTTGCAATCATCTGGACCCTTTTGTTTTGGTGTTGCCCTACTCCAGAGACTAAAGGGAGGAGATTGCCATCATCATAGGGACATAGAAACTGGAAAAAAAAAAAAAAAAAAAAAACAGCGAGATTATGCTACTATAGAAAAAAATTATAAAACTACTTAGATTCCAATAATGATTCTCCCTCCAGGGTCCTGCTGGTACGTAATTATATCTTTGTTTCTTTAACTGATCAATATTCCTAATAGTGACGCCATTTCCACATTAGAGTGTCCTGCTTTGTCACCATTGCAAGTCTAGCTTGCACAAGAGTTGGTAAAATTTCCCATATTTTTTTTTTTTTTTGCGGTACGCGGGCCTCTCACTGTTGTGACCTCTCCCCTTGCAGAGCACAGGCTCCAGACGCGCAGGCTCAGCAGCTATGGCTCACGGGCCCAGCCGCTCCACGGCATGTGGGATCTTCCCGGACCGGGGCACGAACCCGTGTCCCCTGCATCGGCAGGCGGACTCTCAACCACTGCACCACCAGGGAAGCCCTCCCATTTTGACCAAAAATATGTCTTATCTACCTCCAGGAAGAATTAATAAACCAGATTATAAGAGTTATTAAAATTTAATGGAGCAAGTTTTTATTCCAATTATCCAGTGAAACAACATTAATATATCAAATATTAATATAAATCTGAAGAAAAATGCAAAGATTTCTAGGGTTTTTTTTTTTTTGCTTTTTTATGATTTATATGTAGTCTCTAAGGGGGAAAAATGTCTTGCTAAGGTAGTAACAGAAAAAAATGTTTTAAGAGAAGCTTATGATAATTGGTTACTTGGAAATATGTCAAGAGCAAAAGTTGTTTTTAAAAAACTTAAAAATTTTAATAACTGGTACATAGTTATATAGGGAAAAGTTTTATATAATAAGATGATACCTTGGATAAATTAGACTGGTTTAATCTTTTGGTTTAGAAATAGCTATCTTTTCTCTGATTTTACCAGTATAATACTATTTAGCATATTTTCTTGGGTTTATTTTCTAATTAAAAAGCTAATTAATTTGAGTTTTCTAGATTTCCTCTACTGATTTTAATGGTCAAATAAGCCAATTCATAATAGATTATAAAATATTAAAATTATGTGTCAAAATAAATTGAATTATAATAGGTAATTCTTTATAAGTGGGATTCTTACAATGCTATAAATCATACAGACTAATGTGTCAGCATAAATTATAATATCCAAATCCTTACTTTTAAATACTTAAACTAATATTAAATTGTGTTAATCACTGAGTTATATTTGGGTACCTGAAAAATTTCCAGGTAAGATAAAGACACAAAACATTGATCACTAAACATATTAATTTACCCTCTTTCTTATTTTTACAAAAACTATAGAATGGCAATCAGCAGATTAAAGGATGAACTTGCCCTTAAACGAAAATATACATGAATATTTTTGCCAACTTAAAATTTGATAAGACGATAGTGTGGATGAAAAATTGTTGCTCACCATCTGCCTCTACAGGGATTAGGTCACTAGCCACTGCAGTCCTTCAGCACACCCCGAAAGGGGTTCAGGGCGGAGATCATGGAAAAACTGGCAGAACAGGCCTTCAGATAGTTAGATGTTTTCAGAAGAAGGTTTTATGAGCCTAATTTCTTACATCTTCTCATATCCAGAAAAGCACTAAAATCATTAACAGAGACATCTGCTCCTCATGAATAGCAGTAAACTTCCAGCAAAATGTGTGCTTGATTGCACGTCTCCCCCTTCACTAAAATCTTGTATATACTGACCTCCTTCTTTACCTCTTCAGAACAGTTCCTCAAATAAAAACGCAGACTTAGAGAACGGACTTGAGGACACGGGGAGGGGGAAGGGTAAGCTGGGACGAAGTGAGAGAGTGGCATGGACATATATATGCTACCAAATGTAAAATAGATAGCTACTGGGAAGCAGCCACATAGCATAGGAAGAACAGCTCGGTGCTTTGTGACCACCTGGAGGGGTGGGTTAGGGAGAGTGGGAGGGAGACACAAGAGGGAGGAGATATGGGGATAAACGTATACGTAGAGCTGATTCACTTTGTTATACAACAGAAACTAACACAACATTGTAAAGCAGTTATACTCCAATAAAGATGTTAAAAAAAAAAGAAAGAACAGTTCCTCAGAGCTGAGAGGCTGTCTCCCTAGCTATAGTTCTCATTTTATCCCAAGTAAAACTTAACTCACAGCTCTCACGTTGTGCTTTTTTTATTTCAGTTGACAGTAGATAATTAGTACTTATGGACAAACATAGCTGTAGACCTTGTTTCTTCTCATTTTAATTTTCTTTGTTAATTGGGTACAAAATTTGGTTGCTATAGTTAAAGATCTCAAAAGCCCTCTCTTGGAAGCCAGATCCTAAATAGACCTTCCTTTCTTAACAGGTGTTATAGCAACAGCCCCCAGTCTCTGGGCATTTCAAACTATGCTAAGCCTCTTTTCACTATTAATTGATAAAAGTCAAGCTTATATTTTAGGGTAGTAACTCCAATTTAAAACCCTAAACTTTTCTCATTCTAATTTGATACTATGATGACAATCTTAATATGATTTTATTTGGTATTAGGAATACTTAAGGTAATTTCTAAATATTTTATTTAAAATATTATGTTATTAACAAATCATCCCATTCAGATAACTGACCCAAGCATGCCACATTACCAGAGGCTTAAGAATGAACATCTATAGGGCTTCCCTGATGGCGCAGTGGTTGAGAGTCCGCCTGCCGATGCGGGGGACATGGGTTTATGCCCTGGTCCGGGAAGATCCCACATGCCGCGGAGCGGCTGGGCCTGTGAGCCATGGCCACTGAGTCTGTGCGTCTGGAGCCTGTGCTCCGCAACGGGAGAGGCCACAAGAGTGAGAGGCCTGCATACCACAAAAAAAAAAAAAAAGAATTAACATCTATATACTTAATAGTAGATATTATGCCTTTAAAGTTGCTTATGAATTTGCCATGCTACAAAAATAAAGGAGTTTTCTAACTTCTTTGTGAAGCCCAAGAAAATTATTGGAGATTATCCAACATCAAAAAAAAAATCTCATTATTAAGCTTAAAACCAATGAAGAAAATGCATTTTCTATTATTATGCAAACTAGTAACTCTTACTGGTTTTCATCCAAAAGAGACTAAACATTTACAGTCAATAGAAAGATAGTTATGTAATCTAGTTTCTAGAAGGAAAAAAACCTTATTGATAAAATCTTCCATTATTTGTAATTTTTATAAACCCCTAATAAACTGAAGCTGTAGGGCAAGAACTGAAACCCCTACCTAGTGAATCATTTGAACATTTACAAATGAATCTCACTTTTTTGTTTCAAGCTTTGATATATATTTTTTAATGATTATTTATAAATAAATATTTTGGTTGAATTTAAGCAGTCTTTTGCCAAAAGACTAACATGCTGATATAAAAACAAAGATTTCATTTTCCCACCTGGAAATATGAATAACAGTGAAAGCTCACTTTACAGGTAAAATATTTTTTAAATGTATGCAAAGTATTCATATTTAACTGAAAAGTCCACATCATTTTCAAAGCTCTAAGAAGAAAAAGGCAAGCTAATGACATTTTAAAGTCAATACTGCCCAGCTTCCAAAGAAGCTTACTCTCCCTCGAATGATAATGGGATCTTATCTCAAAATCTCTATGGGGACTTCCCTGGTGGTGCACTGGTTAAGAATCCGCCTGCCAATACAGGAGACACAGGTTCAATCCCTGGTCTGGGAAGATCCCACATGCCGCAGAGCAACTAAGCCTGTGCGCCACAACTCCTGAGCCTGCGTTCTAGAGCTTGCGAGCCACAACTACTGAGCCCACGTGCCACAACTACTGAAGCCTGCGCGCCTAGAGCCTATGCTCTGCAACAAGAGAAGACACTGCAGTGAGAAGCCCGTGCACGGCAACAAAGAGTAGCCCCCACTCGCCACAACTAGAGAAAGCCCGCGCGCAGCAACAAAGACCCAAGGCAGCCAAAAATAAATAAATAAAATTTTTAAAAAATCTCCATGAACTCTCACTATATTGTTACTAAAATTACCTTTAGGCTTGACTTGAGTTCTCTACTGACAGATTCTGCCTTGATGCATCCTGATCTCATTGAGTATTATTATTTAGCTCATTTATGTGCTTAGTTATATACCCAGCAGCTGCCAGCCACACATCCAAAAGGGAAACCAATAATACACCTCTACAGACTAACTAGTTTAGAAGCACTACCACATGGATGAACCTTGAGGACATTATGCTAAGTAAAATAAGCCAGTCACAAAAGACAAATATTGAATGACTCCACTTAGAGGAGGTACCTAGAATAGTCAACTCACAGAAACGGTGGTTGCCAGGGGATGATGGGGCAGGGGGGTGGGGAGGGAGATGGCGGAATGAGGAGTTAGTGCTTAATGGATATGGAGTTTCAGTTTGGGAAGATGAAAGCTCTGGAGGTGGATAGTGGTGATGGTTGCACAATGTGAGTAATGCCCCTGAACTATACACTTAAAAGTAGTTAAAATGATAAAATTCGTTTTATATATACTATACCACAGGAAGGAAAAGGAGAAGGAGAGAGAAGAACTTAAGATTCTACAACCTGGCCATACAAACCTGCTAGAGGCCTGACCCTGAAACCCACTAAAAGGCTCCAGAAACAGACCACGACCAAAGCAGACAGCTTCCTGTGAATTCTGTAATTAAGATTCTCTGACTCAAGATGACATTGGGTGCAGACAGTGTCCCGCCAAGGCCTTCAAATCAAGACTTGTAATCAGGATATAGGATTTACATTTGAGCTTAGGTTTAATAATCATCTCACCTCCATTTCCTTACTCCTTTCACGTTAATCTTTTCTGTGGGCAACACTATCAATTTCCAACTGTTAGATTTGTTGTCCAACCTTCCAAAGTATTTAAAACAAAGCCTGATATCAAAACTTATCAAAAAGGATCTAAGACACTGGATATCACTGATTTCTTTTTTTTTCTTTTTTTAAAAATATTTATTTATTTGGCCGTGTTGGGTCTTCATTGCTGCATGGGAGCTTTCTCTAGTTGTGACGAGCAGGGGCTACTCTTTGTTGTGGTGCACCGGCTTCTCATCGCGGTGGCTTCTCTTGTTGCAGAGCATAGGCTCTAGCTGCGCGGGCTTCAGTAGTTGTGGCTTGCGCGCTCTAGAGCGCAGGCTCAGGAGTTGTGGTGCACGGGCTCAGTTGCTCCGCAGCATGTGGGATCTTCCCGGACCAGCGCTCAAACCCATGTCTCCTGCATTGGCAGGAGGATTCTTAACCATTGCGCCACGGGGAAGTCCTGATTTCACTGATTTCTATGAGGATTCTACTCTGGCGAGAAGTCTCAAAAACTACAATGTATGATGCATAATTTAGTTTTGATGATAAACCAAATAACAGTTAAAATGCTCCATCAAGACAGGCACATCAAAAACAGCTTATTTAAATTTAGTGAAGCTACTTTTCTTGCTAGGCTTTACGTTCCCAATTTTCTGTTAATATCTGTGGCTGTCCTCATCCCTTTGTGCCCTCCTCCACCAGGTGTGAAAATAACCAGGTGTGAAAATGTTGCTGTGTAGCCATCCCATTATCCCAAGCTGACACTCAACTGATAAGACTGTGTCAAGAAGAGCCTAACCCGTTATGGACAAAGCTGTTTCACTTGGGGCTCATTTGACCAAAAAGGGGGAAGCTGAGAAATTCCTGTGAGGAAAGTGGTGCAGCCGAAGGGTGGGGCTAACAAGGACCCAGGCAGACATTACACAGAGACAGCTATTGTGTGTACTCCATGACTAAACTCCCAAATTCTTCTGGAGAATCCATAAACCAATGAAGTTCTTAGATACCCATAGTTGGCCTTCTTAAGGACAGAATATCCAGACCGACCCCATACTAGCTGCCAACTAGCTACCCAGTGGGGAAATGAAAGTATATTATAATAAGGCTTTTATATTGAATATGAAGTTATTTGGCAATAGCCTGTTTTATGTTAAACATGCATGAGGAAAACTCTAGAGCAACGGTTAAAAAAAAAAGTGCAGAGCTAATAAGTCAATAGTAGAGATAAATGTAATAAAAAATATTCAGTAAATTCAAAAGGCAGAAAAAGAAAAAGGGATCAAAGAACATTTGGAGCAAATAGAAAGCATATAGCAAGATGGTAGATGCAAACCCAATCAAATTCATAATTATATCTAATGTAATTTGTTTGAGAATTCAAAATAAAAGGCAGATATTGTCAGACTAGATAAAAATGTAAGACCCAAGTATATATGCTGTCTATAGGACACTCATTTAAAATATATCTTTGTAAACAAATTAATGAGATCATTTTATACTTGTTAGGAAAATTGGGGGATATTGGCCTTAATGAACTGCTGATGGAAGTGTATTCTACCAGTACAGCCATTTTGGAGAGCAATCTGGCACTTGGCCAAATTAAGTCTGTAATACCCTGTGGTTCAGCTATTCCACATCTGAGTATTTATCCCAAAGAAATCCCCATCCATGTCCATAAGGTTTCATGCACAAGGATATTCATGGAAGTATTGTTTGTTGTAGTTGGATGTCGGAAGCAATCTGGATGCTCATGGCAGGGGAGAGAATGAGAAAAATACGGTAAATGCACAGAGTACTAATGCAGCCAGAAGAAGCACCAGGCTAACTGTAAACACAGCAATATGGATCTTTAAAACATAGTGCTGAGAGAGAAAAATATAAAAGAATAAGAAACAAGATGAGAGCTGTAATGATACAATTTACATAATTAGAGGCATGTATTCTAAGCAATGTTATCCGTGTTAGAGCAATACAAACACAGAATATGCATTTAAAATATTAGAATGGGGCTTCCCTGGTGGCGCAGTGGTTGAGAGTCCGCCTGCCGATGCAGGGGACACGGATTCGTGCCCCCGTCCGGGAAGATCCCACATGCCGCGGAGCGGCTGGGCCCGTGAGCCATGGCCACTGAGCCTGCGCGTCCGGAGCCTGTGCTCTGCAACTGGAGAGGCCACAACAGTGAGAGGCCCGCGTACCGCAAAAAAAAAAAAAAAAATTAGAATGGTTACTTATATAGAGAGAGGAGAAAATAAAAAGGGATAAATAACAATACACAAATACATATGTACATATGTAAAAACAAAAGAGGTGCCTCACACTCCCTAATAATATTAACGTGCCATAAAACGAGGCTTGTGATTAACTCAACCCCCTGTACATAAAGTCTGACTAAGAAAAACATATATAAAATAAAATGTCACATAGTTGAATCTGTCAGTATTTTCCTTTAGACATTCTGACTTCTTTACCTTACCCTAAAATTATATAAATCACCTCTATTTTTCTAATCATTTCTAGTTGCTTTGTGTGTTTGCATTTAGATCTTTAATTCATCTGAAAATGCTTTTGCATTTGCTATGCAGAATAGTCATAACCATATTTTTAATGGAAATCTAGTCCCAATGCAATATATTCAAGGAGCCGTCCTTTCCTCACTGATTTTAAATGCTCCATTTATTATACACTTAACTCCCATATGTACACAAGTCTATTTCTGGGTTCTTTTTTATTCCTCTGATCTATTTGTTTATTCTACTGAAACTACTAACTACTGTTGCTTTATATTTTGGTATATTTAGTATATGTTAGGTGTTCCCTATTATTCTTTTTCAATAATTTCTTGGTAATTATCACATTTTTTCCCTTCAGATCAAAAATAGATCCCCCCCAAATGCTCTATTGGAATTTTGTTTGGAATCATATACAATTTACATGTTATTCCGAGAAATATTGACAGCTTTATATTATATCTTCCCACCCAGGAGCATGGTATGTCTTTGTATTCCAGCTTTTGTTTTATGTCCTTCAGTAAAATTGTATAGTTTTCCTGAGATAAGTGTTTCACCTTTCTTGTTTAACTTATACTTGGTAATTTATAATTTGTTGTTACTATAAATTTTTTAAAATTTCCATTTCTAACTGGAATGCTATTATAAAGAAAAGCTGTTGATTTTTGACTACTTTGTATCTAGAGATCATTCTAAATTATCTTCTTATATATCATAGTATTTTTTAATATGTTGAAGTTTCAATTTTTAGAAAGTAGGTGATTGGTAATTGCTTTCCTTTCAGAGTGAGCAGGGGGGAAAAAGAAATTTTAGATTAAACCATTTCTCTTTTATTTTACACACACACACACACACACACACACACTGGTGAGCAGAACGTTTACAATACTGTTTAAAAACTGGAAAATTTTAAAGCATTTATTTTACCAACATATAAGGTAAAGGCTGTATCCAGAAGTAAATATAAATATAATGAAATGAGGTATTCAAGAAAAAGAAAATATTTATGTATAAAATTAAGCAACTCCTGTGGGCCAGGCACAGAAGCTTGAAGTTTAATGTAGAAAAGCATTAATAATATTAAATTATTTTAAATAATAAATGTACATAAATTTATACCAATAAGCAACAGTGTATCAACTACAGGCAATCCTCCCTTTGCATGTAGGACTATTAAAAATAGTCCATGCAAGCTAAAACTATGCAAAGCAAACTTAATAATCAATAGGAAAAATTTAAATTGCCTGTGATGTTTAAAATTTTTGTCAAAACATTGAAAATTCTCTTATCCTTAATTATAAATGTAGAGTAAAATTGAAAAAAAATAGAATATTCACTATGCCATGATTTAAAATTTTAGTAACATTGAGAAATCAAGTGTTTTATTTCTTTGTAAAAAAAACTCGATCAAGAGTAGTTTGAACAGGGGGTTTCCCTGGTGGTGCAGTGGTTGAGAGTCCGCCTGCCGATGCAGGGGGCACGGATTCGTGCCCCGGTCCGGGAAGATCCCACATGCCGCGGAGCGGCTGGGCCCGTGAGCCATGGCCACTGAGCCTGCGCATCCGGAGCCTGTGCTCCGCAACGGGAGAAGCCACAACAGTGAGAGGCCCGCGTTCCGAAAAAAAAAAAAAAAAAAAGTAGTTTGAACAGTTTTTGCTTTTTCTCACCTAAGTTATGATATAGAGCAAATATCTTTTCTGTATTTTGGAGAATTGTAATATTTCTTTTCTAACTTTGGATCAGATACCAACATTTTATCCATTCCGTTTTCAATGTCATATATCATATATTATATGATAACATTTATATAAAATGTCCAGAATAGGCAAATCCATAAAGACAGAAAGCAGATTAGTGGTTACCTAGGTTTGGGAGATTTGGGGAAATGGGGAACGGCTGTTAATGGAGTTTCTTTGGGGGATGATTAAAACTACTGGCACTTCTACCTGGACCAGAAGGGAAGCCAAATTTCCTGAAATTCCCTCAACTGATTTGTCTACTGAGATTGGGTCAATCCTCTCCAAAAGGGTATTTAACTAGGGCCCTAACATTATCAAGTGTAGTGTTTTTCAGACTTGTTTTTAGCAGCAGAACCCATTTGGGGAAAAAAAAAATTGAATTTGGGACCCCAATATATAAGAGAAATAAAAGCTATTTTTAATTGACATAATGCAATTTATAAATTCAAATTTGTAATATTTATTATTATAAAGTCAATTAATTAGAATAATGAGGATGTTTTGATAAACCCCCAAATTTTAAGATATTAAGTGTTATAGCAATCTCTAGATCAAATTTCCTTTTTTTAATTGCATAGTATTAAAAATCCTGACACAATATAGGAATAGTTGAAAAGAGTAACAATTACTATTTTTTTTCTTATTTTTTTTACCCACCTTATTTATTATATTGATAATTGTTTCCTCAGCTCTGGTAAAAATGACAGCAAAATAACATATACAATTTTGAATGCTCAAATCATTAATGTGAAGTCAGTAATCACTTTTTAAATAGCTCTTGAAATTAGAAAGTAGTACAACATGAAATGTTGATTTCAAAGTTAAATCACTGGCAATTGCTAAACCTAGTTGGTGTCTTTATCATAAATATACAAAAATCAAACATGAAGTCCGTAAAATTTATAGTAAAGGCTGAAAATTTTATATGCTATTATCATTATATAGTATGTTGTATATTTATTTATTACTGCATAAGGACAACTACCCAGTAACTATGAACATTCTCAAGGAAGCCCAAGACAAGTACTAAGAACTTCTATATTCTATTGTGGAACAGGATAAAAATTATTATAGTTTGTAATATATATTAATAATTTATATATATAAATAAAACTTGGACACAACTCAACATTAAAATAAAGTCATACAGCTATTATTTGCCATTAGCACTTTTAGAAGGAAATAAGGTACTAAAGATTCTGGATGCCTTAGAATTGGTATAATCTAGTGTTCTGCAATTATTGTTTGAGTTTGTTGCTATTGCAATATTGTATGACCTAGCATATTTGGGGAGCAAATTTGCCCTGAAGAGAGGACAAAGATCTTTGAGAATGAATGTCCATATAGCAGTGTTTCCATGACAGTATAAGAATTATTTAAAAAGGAGGAGGGGCTGTTTTTGTTTCCTCTCCCCAACTGACCCCTGCCTTAAGTGATAAGGCTGTAGACTCCAAATCTATCAATGGATAAAATAGTGCAAATATTGCTTCACATCCAAAGCTAGTACTATTTCTCTGAAGAACTGTGGCCATAGCTCCATCTCCAATCTAGGACACCACAGACCTGCTTTTTCAGGCTGAGAACACCAGGTGGCATATGGTGGCTGAATCAGAGCCTTGGTAACCATGGCAACCAGCTACCATTCCAGCTCTGGGCAGCTGCCATCTTTTATCCAAAGCAGTGTTTTGTGCACACTGGGGGTTTTCCTTTGAAATTGTTGTACTATGTGCTTTTCATTCTTCACAGAGTCAGGGTTTCTACTTCTGGGAAGGGAATTCCAGTGCCAGAGATAAATACCTCGGGTCAGTTGCATTAATTTTATTTTCTGTGCATTATTCATTGTGTCTGCATAAACCAGACTATGCACTGATATTTGAGAAGGCCACGCCTTTCACAGCAGGCTTTCTCTAGGGAGGCTAGACTTCACTGAAGGGAAATGCATGATGGAGTGAGTGACTCCTCTCTGGACCGAGGTGAAAACAAAAATGCCCAGCTCAATGCTTGAATCCGTTGTAGGTACAATGACCCTGAGAGCTGCCTGGACAAAAGATGTCTGCTGTAACTATCACTGATCTATAGACTGAAGATGTCTGTTTGCCAACCTACTGGAAGGATGTATTTTACATAAATAGTATCTTCCCACAAAATGTGTTTTGTGTCTGTCATGCAGTAATGAACCAAATATTTATAAATTGGAGACTATCCCTTTCCTTTTCTATCAGTCAAAAGTAATGAGATTTTCCAGGTTAATCATCAGGGGTTGCCTCTGGTGATTGGCAGTATATCACAAGCCAGGCTGCCAAAAGCCATTCTCTTTGCCATTGGGAACAGAGCCGAAAGGAGTTATGTTATCCAAATGTCTTCTCTAAATTCCTAAAAGGTTCTGTACTGAACAGGGACTCATTTATAAACACATCTATTGCAGCCTGGTGTTGTTTCTGGCTGTTAGATAGAGGGGCCATATCTTAAGTGTGCATTCTTTGGATGAAAGATCCTTCTTATAGAATTAAAATCCTGTTAAAAATACATTATTTTATGTCACATGAAAAATGAAGAATTTACACTGTATATGTAATGTAAAAATAATCATGAAGGGTGGAAGAGAGGAACCTCTGCTAAGAAAATGACTGAAAAGAAATACAATAAATATTAACAGTTTTGAGACTGGATATTTTTTTTCCACTTATGCATTTTCTACTTTTTAATCAAGAGAATCTACTACTGTCATAAACATAAGAACATTAAAATGTATTTTAGAACGCATTTTAATTTCATTAAAGCGATCTCATTGTTTTTCACTGAACATGTTACAAATGTAAAACGTTTAACATTTTATTTGAAAAATTATTTGAAATCATGAACGTCCCAAAAAAATCATTTTAATTCATTTTAATTGTTAAATAAATTTTAATATATTTGCACTAATAGACCACAAAATTTTTCAAAATTTATAAATAAAATATACTCAATTTTTATCTAGTATTCTCTATGAATTAAAGTATTATTTAAGGGTATCAGAAGAGGGGAGTTAATACATGTATTATATGTCAAACTCCGTTTCCTGTTATTTTATGAAAATATTGATAAGAAAGATGATATATGTATTTATTGAGAAAGTTGCTTGTAATTTGATAAATTAGTCATAGGGATTTTCACGCATTTACTGGTTTCATACTATTGCAGGTTTTTCCATCTTCTACTTAATAAGAAGAAAAAAGACTCTGATAAAACTGAACCAAAAGCAGTAGGGGTACACCATCCACGCAGGCTAATAATTTGGCACCACTTCATAAATATTTCTCCAGTGTTTATTTGCAGGAGCCTGTGTCACTGACTGGGGGAAGGATGGCGGAAGGTCTCTGGGCAAGTGACCAGCTCACTTTCCTTCAGAACAGTGCCACTGCAGTAACTGCAACTTGTACACCATACTCAGCACAGTGGAATTCTGTGGGGCTGTTAACAATTTTGTTTAGAAGCACACTTAATAATATGGAAATATATTCAAATTATGTCATTAAGTGAGGAAAAATTATGATATTGAGATCGATGACAGATAGACACACCCTCCAAGTGATTAAGAACCATCATCTCTGTCATCACTTAATTAGTGCAATTGCAAGTAATTATTTTCTGATTTTTTTTAACACATTGCAAATATTTTCTGCTGGATTGTTGCCTTTTAACATTTTTTCTGATATCTTTTGTCTTACCTCAGTGTTTTGCTTTTATCTAATGAAGTCTCTCAATCTTATCTTTTTTTGATTCTGGGTAGGCTTCCCAGAATTAAAATATTATCAGTCTCTTCTATGATCTTTAAAAGTGTCTATGTCTATTTCTTTAATATATATAGAACGTATTTTTTTATGTACTGAGAGGTAGAGTTAATTTTGCAATAAGGAAAAAGCTATTATTCTTGAAGGGGTTCAGAATTTTCCACCCCAAATTATGCCACTTTGGCATGTGGATTACTTTGAGCTAGGCAATCAAGAGCCAGAAGATTCAGGAAAAACTCTTAACTGCCTAAAAGAAAGTATAAATTTCCCCATTTGTGGGAAAAATCTACATTAATAAAAGAAACTTCCATTAGAAAGAATATCTGTATCAGGAAGAGAGCTACTATCAGAGATAACTTTTTTTCACCTGAGATTCTTATTTGCATAAAAGGGAAAGCTTTATTCACCACACATTTTTTCCTGTCACTGTCCTATGAATTGCCTCCCCCACTTAGAAGCAACACACCCCAATCCCTTTCCTTAGCTCGGCATGCTATATACGTCTCAATCCTCTGGCAACATTTGAAATCTCATATTTTTGTGGGGCTTCCGTGCATATATATGCAGTTACTTTTTTTTTTTTTCATCCTGTTAAGTTGTTTAATGTCAATTTAATTCTTATATCAGTCACAGAAGCTAGAAGGGTAGGAGGGAAATTTTTTTTCCTCCTCTACACTATATTTTATTACACCTTTTCTAGATTTGTTCTTTATCTCCTAGTTCTGCCAGATTCCCTGAATCAGATACATATATTTAAGTTCTATTTGGTGCTATGAAGCAATCTGAGAAAGAAGAAATGATTTTTAAAAGAAATGCAAATATTACAGATATTCATCTGATCACTTGCATGCATTTGTGGCTGAAGACCATGAAGGATACAAGGAAGGGGCTGCAGTGCTGTTTCAAGTGTACCTCAGTCAGTTTGGTCATGCACGGTTATTACTTGCCTTTTTTTTTTTTTGTAAATTTATTTATTTTTTATGTTTATTTTTGGCTGCATTGGGTCTTTGTTGCTATGCTTGGGCTTTCTCTAGTTGCGGCGAGCAGAGGCTACTCTTCGTTGCAGTGTGCGGGCTTCTCATTGCAGTGGCTTCTCTTGTTGCGGAGCACAGGCTCTAGGTGCATGGGCTTCAGTAGTTGTGGCGTGTGGGCTCAGTAGTTGTGGTTCACGAGCTCTAGAGCGCAGGCTCAGTGGTTGTGGTGCACGGGCTTAGTTGCTCCGTGGCATGTGGGATCTTCCTGGGCCCGGGCTCAAACCCATGTCTCCTGCACTGACAGGTGGATTCTTAACCACTGTGCCACCAGGGAAGCCCCTATTACTTGCCTTTGGTAGATACGCATGCCTTTCAATAATTAGAGGCAGGTGACAACTACAGGGACCTCACTTCCAGATGGTGTGTTATAATGAAAACAAGGCTCAGACCGCATTCTGCCACATGTATAAATTTTAGCAATCAGGTCCCAACCAATCACATGACCTGCTTACTGAGATTGATGAAGTCTCAGCACTTGGGCCTTTTACATGCCCAGCATCCTACAGGCACTAGAGGCAAGGAGAACAAGGTTCCAGCTTTGTGGCAGGACTGAGCTCTCAAATCAGAGTCAGGTGAAAGAATCCTCCCACTACAGCCCAAAACACACTAGCATCCCAAACGTGGAGAGATAATCCAAAGCGTATAAACTGTTCGGCTGGCCAGATTTTTTTAATGTTGTTTACGCAAAGGCAAGGGTATGCCTAAGACATGTTTAGCCAATCCACATAATTGAAACTCATCTGAAATTCATTTCACCAATGAGAAATTATTTCTAACCTCAGTATGCTAATTAACAAAGCCCCTGGGATAGATATAAGATAAAGATGGCTGGAGCCTGTAACCAAACCCCTCTGGAATGTGGCTTCTGAATTGAGAATTTCAAACGTAACCTACCACCCCGCAGCGTGTGTTTTCCCAGTTAGGGTTCTTCAAATATCCAGTAACCGTTCCTAAGAAGAGAATAAAACTAAATTGAACATATCATACCACACTGTCTATGCTGAAACAATTTAAATTCATTGTAAGGATCATGTAATCACAGACACATATTGCTCACTATTTCTTGGGGATATTCGTATCTCCTAGTCTGACAAGGCAAAGTTACCTACCCTTCCAGGGCAGTCCCCAGCAACGGTCCTCTGGCCTGGTGTCCTTCCAGCCAATAGAACGAGGCAGAGTTTGGTTCAAAAGCAAAGGAAAGTTTTATTCTTTTTTTTTTTTTTTTTTTTTGGCGGTACGCGGGCCTCTCACTGTTGTGGCCTCTCCCGTTGCGGAGCACAGGCTCTGAACGTGCAGGCTCAGCGGCCATGGCTCACGGGCCTAGCCGCTCCGCGGCATGTGGGATCTTCCCAGACCGGGGCACGAACCCATATCCTCTAGCATCGACAGGTGGACTCCCAACCACTGCGCCACCAGGGAAGCCCGAAAGTTTTATTCTTTGATCAAAGAATGGAGAGGCACAAGCTCACACTCTAGAGGACCCACGCTCCAGACCGGTTGTGGGTCGGGCTGCTTTACAGAGATCTCGTTAGCCGGGAAAGGGGGCGGAGCTCTCGTTCCAGATCGCAGTGCTGGGCGCAGCGTCTCTGCGCACAGCCCGCTGACGCCATCTTGAACCGAGTGTCGATCTCAGAGCTTCTGCCTGCGACCAGCCCGGCTGAGGTGCCTGCGTAGTGGTTTCACAGGAGGAGGTCTGGTCTGGAGCACCAGGTGAGAGGCTTCTGCCCCTGGCACCCTATGAGCGAGTGAAATCAGACGGAACACAGAGGGGGGAAAAAAAAAAGGTTAGACTTTATTACCCAGATTCTATTTTTACTCCCCAGGAATTGTTAATGGGCTTTGCTGGTGACAAATCCCTCCTGTCTTCTGTGCCGCTCCTCAGTCTTGAGGGGCACTGAGGGGCGACGGGTCCGTCTTCTGTAACTGCTTCCTGATAAGTTTGGGCATCGTTTGTTATAACCCCGGGTAGAGGAGCAGAACTTGTCCCCAGCAGCCCTTAGATCTGTTTGGTTGTCACCAAGCCTCAACTGTGACTCGTCACATCCCCGAGTGACCACCACTTGGAGTTTTATAGATTCTAACCTTTTGGAGACGAAGGACAGCAGACAATTTAGGATGCAGGCCCAAATATTAGCAAGAGAATAATGGTCATGAAGGGGACCAGGAAAGGTACAAACCAGGTGACGCTCCGGAGGGTCTGCGTTACCCCCTTCACATATGTTTGGCCAGATTAGGCGGCCTGGTGTCTGCCAGCCAAGTGGCTTTTCCCAGTGGTCTGTCTGTGCTTTCTCCAATCAGCCCACTTTCATCAATGCAAAAACTGCACAGTGTATTTTCCAGCAAACAGACCCCTCCCCAGGCAGCTAACAGATAATCTAAGGCAATTCGTTTACCCAGGACTATACCAGCCAGTGAGCCAATGGACTTTTGTCATAGCTTGAAGTTGAGGTGGGTCTTATTGGCCACCAACACCACAATGGCTGTTACGTTTTTTATGTTGACAGAATTATATAAGATTCCCCTGGCCAAGGTCACTAGAACCCCTATGAGAGCAATGATTCCTGCAATTAGTAGTCTGCTCTTTGGGGGCACACTTTTGTTGGTTTTTGGAAGAGAAGCTTCAGATCAGAGAGAGGTTCACACAAGTAATCAAGGGGGTCCGTTGCCCCAGGTTACCAGAGGTTGGGGCTGGGGGCCCTCTTCACTTGACTATGGTGTACCCATGGAGTGATCCCCTGCAACTTCAGGGCAGAATGGGTGGTTAGGATCACCAAGTGAGGTTTGTTCCACTCAGGAGTAAGCTGGTCTCGTGGGTTGCTAATTTTCCTGGTTTTTAGATACACCCAGTGTCCAGGCCGGAAGGGGTGGAGGGCTGTGTCAGTGGGTACGGATAGCACCTGGTTACCATATTCTGTGAGGGCTTTCATGGTTTCTCCTACCTGGAGGGTGTACTTGAGTTGTTCCATTTCAAGAGGGTAAGGTGTCCCTTCTCTAAGGCTTCGAAAATGGGTCTACCGTATGTAAGTTCAAATACACTTAAATTTAACTTATATCTTGGAGCAAACGACATGCATAGCAGGGCAGTTGGGAGTAATTTAATCCAATTTTCTTGAGTCTTCAGGCATAGCTTGGCTAAGGTTCATTTTAAGGTCTGATTGGATCTCTACTTTTCTCAATGATTGGGGTCTCCAGGCTGAGTGCAAGGTCCATTTTATGCCCGGGGCACTTGTCCCTTTTGCCATTTGCAACATGAATGCTGGACCATTATCACTTAGTCGGAATCTTGGGTTTTATCTCTTTTAGTAATACGTTAGGCACTTCAGCTGCCATTTCAGTTCTAGTGGGGAACGCCTCTACTTACCCTGAAAACGTGTCCACTAGCACCAAGAGATACCTGAAATTGCCTAGTACTCTCAGCAGGACAGTGAAATCAATCAGTCGGTCTTCCCCAGGATATGTCCCTATGGTCTAAATGGGCCTTATCTGGGGACCTCTGAGGGCTCTGGTGTTGGGTGTGTTCCTGTTTAGACGGGGCCGGTCTCAACTATCCAACTGATTATATTTTTCATGCCAGGAGTTACCACGACCTCAACTGACCCATTACGTATATAGGGCTTCCCTTCTGTAATGAGTTTCTTGATGAGCCTCCCTCATGGCTTGACAAGCTGCAGTTTGGGAAAAGAAGTATTTCCCGTGTTCATTAACTAGCCACTCCTGGCCTCCTAGATCTCTGTTGCAGCCCCATTTCTGGGCTTTGTCTCATTCTTCCTTTGTATAGACTGGGGAGTAATTGGATAGATCTGGCCTTTTAGGTATGAGGAGTAATTGCCAAGTTACTGGTTCTAGGACCGCCCTTTTGGCAGTTGATCTGCTTTGCTGTTTCCCTTTATTACCTCTGTATTCCCTTTTTGATGACCCCTCCAGTGAATCACCACCACTTTTTTCAGAAGTTGCACTGCTTCTAGGAGTCTCAATATGTTTAAGCCATGTTTCACTTGCTTCTTCTCTGCAGGTGAAACATGGCTCTTTTCTTCCAAATAGCCCCGTGTGCATGTAGGATGGCATAGGCATGCCAGCAGCCTGTGTAAACATCTAAGATCTTCCCTGTCCTGAGCTCTGGGGCTCAGGTGAGGACCATCAGCTAGGCCTTTTGGGCTGAGGTCCCTGGGGTAGGCTTCATGCCTCAATGACTCAGGTCTGAGACGTCACTGCATATCCTGCCATCCTTTTTTTCTCTCTCATAAAATCGCTCCCATCTGTGAACCATTCCTCTTTGGCGTGTGGGAGAAGCTCACTTCCTAGGTCAGGGCAACTGGAATATATCATGTTCTATACAATCATGCTCCAGGGGCCCCATTCCTGTGGGTAGCAGGGTGGCAGGATTTAGGGTGTGCCAGGTTTTTATGGTAATGACAGTTGTCTAAAAGCATAGCCTGAAGTTGAATCGAACTTCCGGGGGATAGCGCTCTGTTTCCTTAGAGCTTTCTAAAGCCTGACCCTGGTGGAGAGTCCAAATAGTGACTGGCTGACGAAGCATTAACTTTTCAGCCTCTGTTAGCAGGATTGAAGTAGCTGCTGCTGCCTGTGGGCAAGGAGCCCATCCCTTAGCGGTTTTATCTAATTGTTTAGAGAAATAAGCAACCACCCAAGTAAGGGGTCCCAGTTTTTGATCTAATACCCCAAAGGCAATTCCGCTTCTCTCATGAATGTAAAGGTCAAAGGGTTTAACTAAATCTGGGAGGGCCAGAGCAGGGACCTGAAGTAATTGCTTTCCCAGTTCTTTTTTTTTTTTTTTTTAATTGAAGTATGGTTGATGTACAATGTTGTACCAATCTCTGCTGTACAACCAAGTGACTCAGTTATACACATATAGACATTCTTTTTTTATACATTCTTTTCCATCATGGTTTATCACAGGATATTGAATATAGTTCCCTGTGCTATAGGACCTTGTTGTTTGCGTTCTCAATTCTTTTTTTTTTTTTTTTTGACCGCGCTGTGTGGCATGCAGGATCTTAGTTCCCTGACCAGGGATCGAACCTGTACCCCCCGCGTCGCGAGTGCGGAGTCTTAACCACTGGACCGCCAGGGAAGTCCCTGCTTTCTCCATTCTTGAAAGGCCCCTTCACATTCTGGAAGGATGAAGATCCTTTTCTTTCAATTTTTCATATAAAGGCCTAGCTATTAGACCATTAGGTATCCAGATGTGGCAAAACCCAGCCATCCACAGGAAGCCCCTAAGCTGTCTTCTAGTTTTAAGAGGGGCAAGACTGCAAATGGCTTCATTCCTTTCCTGGGGTAGGCTTGTCTGACCTTCTGTGAGGATGAAGCCTATGTAGGTAACCGTAGTTTGTGATATTTGAGTCTTTTTCTTGGACACCTTATATCCTTTATCAGCTAGGTGGTTCCGGGTGGTTACAGTATTTTTGTCAGAGGCCTCCTTAGTAAGGTTGGTGATCAGAATGTCCTCTTATATATGAGGGAACCCTCCCCCAGATATATTGATAGATCTTTAAGGTCTTTAGCTAAAGTTTCCCCAAAGATGATAGGGGAATTTTTGAACCCTTAGGGTGGGACTGTCCGGCAGTATTGTTTTTGTTGTGTGTTTGGCTCCTGCCACTCAAAAGCAAAAATTTCATGTGACTCTGGGGTGATTAAAATACAGAAGAAGGCATATTTTAAATCTAATACAGAATACCAGGTCCTGGTGGATTGTAGAGTGGTCAGCAGGGTGTAGAGATTAGGGCCGACTGGATGTATATTCTCTATGGCTTCACTGACTGCCCTGAGGTCCTATACCATCCAGGGTTCCCCACTGGGTTTCTTTATGGGGAGAATTGGGGGTATTACAGGTGGATTGGCATGGCCTAATAAGGCCCTGGTCAACTAGGCCCTGTATAACAGGGGCAATGCCCAACAAGGCCTCCTGACAGAGAGGGTACCATTTTCTGTTGGGCCGTGTATGTCTGGGTTTTAGATGGACCATCACAAGACTGGCTCCTTTAGCTCGTCCCACCCATCCTGGGGCCCAGACCTCAGGATTTCTTCCAGGGAGGTCAACTTGCTATGTCCAGGGAGGTTTGTCCTCAGCCATTATCATCTTGTGCCCCTTGTCTAGGGGATGCCAGTCTCCATTTTGTCTCCCATTAGGTGGATAGTAATTCCCAATTTATGTAAGATATCCCTTCCTAGCAGAGATATAGGCATGTGGAGACATATAGGAAGGAATGGGTGAGCATTCTAATGGCTCTATGAATGCCCATTCTTGGGCCTTCCCTGATAACCCCATAATTTTACAACTCTTGTGACTGTGTTTGCCTGATCTGGTGTTCAAAACCAAGTAAGTGACACCAATGTCAACTAAGAATTCAACAGGTTTTTTTCTCTATGTCCAGTGTCAGCCAGGGCTCCTTGGGGGTCCGTTGGAGTGCCAGCTTAGGAGTCCCCTGGCCCTGGCATTCTTCTTCTATTTGGACCATCTGCCTTCAGGGTAGTGGGCAGGATTTGCCACTTTTGTCCCCCTTTGGGGGCAGTGAGGGCATTCTCTCTTCCAGTGTCCCTCTTGTTTACATATGGCACACTGATTGGGTCCTAGTTTCCTTGGTTTGCTGTCCCTCAGTGGGGGCCAGTGGTCACTCACCAGAGTCAAAGGTCTCTGTGGGTAGTTAGTCCAGATTCCTGTGCTGACCAGTTGACACTGGAGGGCAACAGCCAGTAGGTGGGCCTGCCTCTGGGTGTTTTTATCCTCTTACTTTTCCTCCTTTATATATCTGTTTTTAAACACGCAGTAGGCAGCCTCCACCAGGCAAGAGATAGGGGTATCTGGTTCTATTTCCAGATTCTGAAGTTTATGCATAATGGCGAGGGCACTTTGGGAAATAAAATATGCCCTCAGGCTTGTATTCCCTTCCAATGACTCGGGGTCAGTGGTACTATAAATTCAGAGACACTCCTTGAGGCGCTCTAGCAATGCCGAAGGGTTTTCTGTTGGCTCCTGGTTGTTCTCCTTTATTTATTTATTTATTTATTTAATCTTTTGGCTGTGCCACACAGCATGTGGGATCCCAGTTGCCCAACCAGGGATCGAACCCATCGCCCCCGCATTGGAAGCATGGAGTCCCAACCACTGGACCACCAGGGAAATCCCTGATTTCCTTTATCTTAGTCCAATTGACAGGTTTCTTTCCTGCTGCCTGGATTCCATTTAGGTCATATTTTTATAATGTGTCAGCCTGTCTTTTACCTGCTTCTCCATTGTCTCAGTCCCAGTTGGGTTTGTTATCTAGGACCGCTTGATTCCCAGGTCTGAAAATGGCATGACCTGCATTGTTTCTGTTCTCTTTGTATGCTTCCTCTCAGGTTTTCAAAAAGACTGTGGCCTTTTCTTCCTCATTAGGAGTACATTGAGGAGGCTCTAAATGTCAGCCCAGGTAGGGTCATGGGTCTGAAAAATTCCCCTAATCAGATTCAGGAACCTCTCTGGATCTTACCTCAACCTCTTGCTATGACTTTTCCAGTTATACAGATCAGAAGTGGTAAATTGTTGTATACCTGGATGAGCCCTCCTTCTCCACTGGGGACCAGCCTCAAAGGGAGTACTTTTCCTTGTGGGTTGTTGGACCCTATCTGGTAATTAGTCCCACTCCGTTTATGTGCTGAACCACGTTCCAGGGGAGGAGGCTGATATGGAGGGGACTGCTGGGGTCTGTGGCCCAAATCAGGTTATACGAAGGAAGGGGGTAGGGAGGGAGTAGTAGGAGGAAGGTTAGGGAGGAGATCAAGAAGGTCCTCAGCGGAAGGGTCAAGGACTGGTATTACCTCAGTGGAGAGAGCCCACAACCTTTCTGAAGGCCTTTGTTCTGAAAAAGCCCATGAAAAACGACATAGGGAATTTCTTTCCATTTCTTTTGTTTCTGGCATAGAAGGTCCGGTTGTAAAATGGTATTGTAATTTAGAGATTCACTGACATGCCAACTTTCTCCATCTCCCAGCTAATATTGGGACCAGGCTGTATTACATAGGAAGATTAACTGTTTTCTGGTCAGGGGATGATACCTGAAGAACTTACAGTTCTTCAGGATTCACCCTAATGGGCATAAGTATGGAGGACATTTGGTTCCCCGTACCTTAGATGTTCTGTTTTAGATTTGTTTCCAACTACTGAGAGGGAGGTTGGAGTGATTTGTTGGCGTGCAAATGCCACAAGATTTGGCTCAAATAAGACTTCCAGTTCAGGAAATTTGGAACCAATACCAAACTGTTAATGGGTTCCTCAGAAGACCCAAATAGGAGATGTCCAAGTGGCATGGATGCTGATGTTACTTGGAGACGCCCCCTTGAATTTGTAATGGCCCATGCTAGAGGCGGTTAGTCCCTCCTCAGTCAAAATACCCCGCGGGAGGTTAGATGGCACTGACTCAAGGATAGAGCAGCTTAGCCTCTCTAGTTCCTAGAGTGTCTAGCAAGTCCAGAGCCTGGTGGGTGGGTCCAGGTGGGAGGGCCACAATCAGTCCCATCTGGGTCACCAAAAATTTGTTACCAAACCTCCCAAGTTGGTCCCCCCAAAAGGGTTCACTCGCACCAATAGAATGAGGCTGAGTTTCATTCAGAAGCAAAGGAAAGCTTTATTCTTTCCTCAAGGAATGGAGAGGTATGAGCTTGCACTCTAGAGTCCATGCTCTCCCTTAAAGGCCATTGGCAGGGCTGCCTTATAGGGCTCTTGTCAGCAGGGAGGGAATTGGACTTCTTGAGGGTCAGACACAGCTGTACTGCTCACAGCGATCCAAAGTGCTGGGTGCAGCATTTCTACACACAGTATGCTGCCACCATCTTGAATTGCAGTGTTGAGCACAGCACTTCTGCACACAGCCTACCAAGGTGAGATGTCACGCACAGCCATTTCACACAAGGAGCTCTGGTCTGAAGTGCCAGATGCAGGGCCTCTGCACGTGGTACCCAAGTGAAACTAGGCTAAGCACAAAGGAAAAAATGTTTTATTTTTTCTATTTTATTACCCAGATTCTATTTTTATTCCCTGGGAATTGTCAGTGGGCTTTGCGGTGACGGCAACACCAGTATTTGTGATTACAAAAATAAGACTCATCACCTGCCTTTAAGAATGACATTTGGTTTAGGCTTGGAAGTCCCCATAGAAGCCCAAGTCCTCTTTTGTCTTAACCTTAGCTGTTATGAATAACACTCTCCTCTCAATGTAGTCCATGATTCTCAAGAGGAGTTGGGATACTGGGGAAGGATCCCATTCCAAGTTTGGCTTATCAGAATCTCCTAAGGGAAAGACCTCTCCATCCTGTTAATCCTCCCAAGAGGGAAAGTTACTATTCATCCTCCCAAACCCAGCACTCTTAGATTGCAGTCCCATAGGACTCTTCTCTGGAGTCTGTATTTCACCATTCCCTTGACCTTAATCAGTAACAAAAGCTTTATAATACTACCATGGCGTTGCTCACGCCCCACCCTTCCCCCACTCTTCCCCCACCCAGGTTTATAAACTCCTTAGCTCCCTTGCCTCTGGGCAAGTCTGTCTATAGCATCTCACAAAAGAAGAAGAAAGAAAGAGTAGAAAAAAGAATGTCTAGCCCTAAGCTTCCTTTTGCATCTGTATGCTTGCTGGTCTCTGAATCCCAGAAGCAGTGAAAGGTAAATAAACATCTGGTCTATTCTTCCTTTGTTCTCTGAACTGGGACTTCACTCCCGAGGAGATTTTCTTCTCAGAAGAGATTTGGAAAGGTCTTTTTTCTTTGCTTAGATGGTTTGAACTGATAATTTGCATCTACAAAGGAAACTAAAAAATACTGAATAGCTCTTAGAAAACACTGTGGAGGCACTCCTTAGGATAATCTTGCCTCCACTCTGAATGAGAAGAGACCTCCAAGTGAATGAAAACCCAAAAGCAAAATTTTCAATGCTGAGTTAATTTTAATATTGTCCCTGGATAACTCTCTCTAAGGTCAAACAGATTTTAATTCACCAGCCTTAAAATCAGTACCCCCTCTCCCCACCAAGGAAAACATTTAGATAATTTCAAAATAAACAAATAAAAACATAGGATTAAAAAAATTAACCTAGTATTACAAACAAAATAACCCAATATTACAAACAATAGAAGAGTAAGATAGGAAAGGCTCATGTGAAATTCTCACACAAGCCCACCTCCAGTTGAGTTACTTCATAAAGCATGAGATTTTTGAACAAAATATACACAGTTTATTCTGTTTATTCTCATCAGTTCAAACCAGAATTGACTTTCATAAGAGAAATAATACAACAAAAGATAGCAGCTGAACTAAAATAGATAAAATAAAGAGATGATACAGATGAAAGAAAAGCAGGCATTACTAAAAAAAAAAATCAGAAAAAATGGAGCAGTAGCAAAATCAAAGTTATAACACACAAAAATTTTCTGTCAAAAGAAAACAGATAATGCATTGTGAGAAATGACCATGTTATAGAGAAGGGGGCATTGTGAACAGAGAGCAGTGCTCATACATACCTTGGGCATAGTTTTATATTCCAAACACAAAGGCAGCAGGGACTCAGCCTGCAGCGTTCTGCTGAAGAATTTATGAGGTTCCTTGGCCGCTTCATCTAGCACCTAATCACAGAGCCACTTTTACCTGAAAATTCTCCTGTTTCCTTACACACAACCATCAAACACTTTATAAAAACAGAGCTTCAGGCTTCAGGAGATACCAGACAATGACAGAGTTCTGTGGAAATCAGAAAGAATCAGCTTTGATCTTATCAGACTGACAATAATGATAGAAATGTAAGTTACACTTATATCTAATAAGAAGCTTGATGAAGTCCAGAATGCTGGGCTGGCCATTATCTTTCTTAGTACAAATGAGAAAGAGTTGGCTAAATGATATTTACATTCTGGTGATAACCATGAAAAAAAAAAAAAGAACTTGTGACAAGGATTCTCTCCTTGGGCAACTTTACTGAGGTTTTTCTAGAGCCTCCATCTCAAGTGCACCTGCTGATGTTGGCCTTCTATGTCCATCTTTGAATTGTCCAATTTTAGCAAGAATCCTGCAGTCGGTTTAGCCAGAATCCCCACCCTTGATATCTAATCACCCTCTACATCTGATCAAATTCCTCATTCCCCACCATCCCCCAGGTAATATCGCCCTACCCTGTCTTCGTCAAGAATCTTGATAGGTCAGTGTAGTGAAGAATTACCCATCTTTTAATAATTTTCCATCCACCGACCCCTTCACCCCCACCCTGCTTCTTGGCTATAAATCTCCATTTTCCTTTGTTGTATTCAGAACTGAGCCCAATCTCTCACTGCAAAATTCTACTACACTAGTCCCTATACTTATCAAGATAGTCCTGAATAAGATCTGCCTCTGCGTCTTTAATAGGTGTTAAGTTAATTAAACAAGGAGGGTGTTAGACTAAGGTGGCTTTAATGCCTTAGTAGCCTATGTAAGCAAACCCAAACCTAAGCCTAAAATGCCTCAAGGTTAAGAAATCAAAACCTACAGACAACAGGTCACGAACAGACAAGTAGTCTTTCCCAAATATGCAAACACTTATTATAGCCAGTCAGATAACTTCCTTGCTTTGCTTCCACATCTTCCCTATAAAAGATGCTTCCACATCTTTCCCTTAGCTCCTGCCAGTGGGGTGCTCCTAGCCACTTCAGTTCTGGTGCTGCCTGATTCTTTTTTTTTTTCCCCCAGCTTTTTATTTTATTTTAAAAAACTTTATTGAGTTATCGTTGATGTATAATATTATATGTTACAGGTGTACAATATAGTGATTCACAATTTTTAAAGGTTATACTACATTTATATGTATTATAAAATATTGACTATATTCTCTGTGTTGTACAATAATATATCCTTGTAGCTTACTTTATACATAATAGTTTGTACCTCTTAATCCCCTACTCCTATATTTTCCCTCCCCGCTTCCCTCTCCCCCCTGGTAACCATTAGTTTGTTCTCTATATCTGTGAGTTTGCTGCTTTTATGATTTATTCACTAAAGTGTTGTATTTTTTAGATCCCGCATATAAGTGATATCATATAATATTTGTCTTTGTCTGACTTATTTCGCTTAGCATGACACCCTCCAAGTCCATCCATGTTGTTGCAGATGGCAAAATTCCCTTCTTTTTTATGACTGAGTAGCATTCCATTTTATATATATATAATATATATACGTATCACATCTTCTTTATCCATTCATCTGTTGATGGACACTTAGGTTGCTTCCATATCTTGGCAATTATAAATATCAATAATATGAACATTGGGGTGCATGTATCATTTTGAGTGTCTTTGTTCTTTTTGGTTACATACCTAGGAGTGGAATTGCTGGGTCATGTGGTAGTTCTAGTTTTAGTTATTTTAGAAATTTCCATAATGTTTTCCACAGTGGCTACATCAGTTTACATTCCCACCAGTGGTTTACAAGAGTTCCCTTTTTCCCACATCCAAATAAACTTTAAAATTTAGTAAGTTCTGGTTTATCTTTTAACACAAGTGTTACGAATAATATTTTCTTTGACACTAGGTAGGGCAAAAATATTTCCAATGAAGTATGTGAGTTGAATATATGTTTGTCTCTGCTCATCCAGAAACTACTGAATAATAGTAAAGTCCTATGAGTCACAAACCTGAAAGGGCAAAGAGAATAGGCGAGTAGGGGAGAAATGTTGTCAACCAAAGTTTGGGAGCTGGAATGAAAATGAAAGATAGGTAATTTGCTTACCAGGCCAGAGAGTGCCTGAAAGGAGGGCACAACGGTATGTGGAAGTGGAATATAAGCAAACTGACTCACAGTGGTTTTGTTTTGCTTTTTAAATTTAAGAGTTTATTTAAGCAAAAATTGATTCATATCAGGTAGTGCCAAACCACAAGTGGGTAGGACTAGTGCTCCTGATTCACAATGTTGAAGCCCAGACAGTCTCAGGAGATTTGAGGCACCAGGATCCCCCAGAGGTGGGTTGCAGATGGTCTAACAACAGAGGAAAAGTCTGTTTTTAAAGTAGTTGGGTAAAAGCAGGAAAGAATGAGGTAAAGTGGCAGTGATCCTATGTGTGGAGTTTGCCTCAGATGTAAGCTGCAACACAGAGCTAACTGACAGAACACTTACCTGAAAGTGAAGAGCCCTGAACTCCTACTTTAAGCTACCTGTGGATGACAGCACCTTGGAAAGCTACCCTTAGATGCTCTCTGAGCACAATCCCCGCCAATGGTGACCTCAAAAGGAAATTGATAGAAAGATTTTATACAGAAAGATGCAAGCCTCTTTGGTGGTTTCCATTCCAATATGTAAAAGAGCTTGGAAGTCATCACTCCCAACCTCAAAACAAGAAAAAAGCTGTACAAACTGAAAATCAATCATTCTTCTTAAAACCTTCAGAAAATTGAGGTTACAGGACAAATTCCCACTCCAAAAACTGAAGAGACAGGTGGATCACAGCTTACATGGAACAGAAGCCACTGGAGCTGAAGCCTGTGGGAACACTTCAGATGTTATTGACTAGTTACTGGAGATGGAACAAGGACTGGCTTGAGAGTTAAAAACTATTAGGGGCTCAGTCTCAGGGTGCCCCCTGATACTTTCATGAATTTACCTCCAGGAGCCCCACCAGGTTTTCAAGATGAAAATAACACAAAAATCTTCTCATGTTTAGGGTAGGAGAAGGAGAAAATCACCACTATAAATATATCCAGACGGAGAGTTCTGTTCTCTATAAAAAAAAAAAAGAGCTCACCCTCAGAGAAACTAATGCTTTACCAGAGCCTAACCTATCCCAGAGGGAGGGGAATTAGACAGCCTTCCTGTCCTTCTCTACCCTTCCTGTCTCACATAAAAGGAGGGGGGAAAGCCTATACAAATTCTTCTGGGGCTTCCCTGGTGGCGCAGTGGTTGAGAGTCTGCCTGCCGATGCAGGGGACACGGGTTCGTGCCCCGGTCCGGGAAGATCCCACATGCCGTGGAGCGGCTAGGCCCGTGAGCCATGGTCGCTGAGCCTGCGCGTCCGGAGCCTGTGCTCCGCAACGGGAAAGGCCACAACAGTGAGAGGCCCGCGTACGGCAAAAAAAAAAAAAAAAAAAAAATTCTTCTGAAGGTTGCAACCCATAGACACAGGCCCACTAAAAAAAAAAAAACCAAGATTCAATCATAAAATTACAGATTTCTTCCTTTCTGTAATACCTTGTCACCATATAAACAGGATTCTTGTATAACAATAGTGAGTTACAACTGACAGAGCTGTAAGAAACAGTCTCTAACTAAGAAAGAGTTGCTAGAGAAGCCCAAAGGGAACAGGGAAGGCAAAAACAAAAACACTAGAGGAAGTTGAACTCTCTGACACCTACAGCTACAGCAGACAGTAAACACAACCTAACACTTACCCAGGTAAACATAAAACCTCAGTTTTATGTTTATCTCAGTTCCTGTTACCCAATACATTATGTTCAGCATTCAACAAAAAATTCAAAGGCATGCTATAAGGCAAGAAAATATGCAGTCTGAAGAGACAAAGTGAGCATCAAAACCAGTCTCAGATATGGCAGAAATTTTGGAATTACGAGGCAGAAGTTTAAAATAATTATGATTAGTATGCTAAGGGCTCTAATGGAAAAGGTGGATAACATGCAAATACAGATGGATAATGTCAGCAGAAAAAATGGAAACTCTAAGGAAGAATCATGTTTAAAATTAAAAAATAAAATATTGTAACAGAAATGAAGATTGTCTTTGATGGCCTTCTTGGTCTGTTGGACACAGCCAAGGAAAGAATTAGTGAGCTTGAAGATATTAATAGAAATTTCCAAAACTGAAATGCAAAGAGAAAAAAAAAAAAAAAAACAGAACATTCATGAAACGTGGAACAATTGCAAAGGTGCAGCATACATAAAATGGAAATACCAGAAGAAGGAGAAAAAGGGTAAGAAGAAATATTTGAAGTAACAACAGCTGAGAATTTTCCAGAGTTAATGACTGATACCAAATCACAAATCCAGAAAGCTCAGAGAACACCAAATATGATAAATACCAAACATCTACACTGAGGCACATCATTCAAACTGCAGAAAACAAAACAAACAAAAAATTCTTGAAAGAAACCAGAAGGGGAAAGAAACCCTTGCCTATAGAAGAATGAGGATAAGAATTATACCAACTTCTTTCCAGAAACCAGGCAAGGAAAAACAGGGTCAGTGAAATATTTAAAGTGTTGAAAGAACAAAACCAAGAGCCTACAAGTCTCTATCCAGCAAAAATTTCCTTCAAAAGTGAAGGAGAAATAAAGACTTTCTCAGACAAACAAAAACAGGGAATTTCTTGCCTATAGACCTGTCTTTTAAGACATGTTAAAAGAACTTCTGTAGAGGAAAGGATTATTTAGGTCAGAAACTCAGATTTACATAAAGAAAGGAAGAGCAGTAAAAAAGAGTAAAAAAATCAAAGGAAAATAAAATATTTAGTTTTTCTTATTCCTATTGATCTGATAGATCAATGTTCATTCAAAATAATAATAGCGGAAGTGGTAGGGGCTGCGGTGGGCGGAAGGGCGCCCTCGTTTCGCTGGCTCTGTGGCGGGCCCAGTGAGGACCCCGGAATTCGGAGCAGCCGGGAACCCGGCCTCCGCCCTCGGGGCCCTCTCGCCGGGCTGGAGACCCAGGCCCGCAACGCCGGGCCCTACCTACCCTGGAAGTGCTCGCGGCCCGGCGCCTGGACTGGGGAGTTGCTGCACTTTGGCGTAAAATCAATTAGGGATTGTTTGTCAGACTCAAGTTAGAAGTGAGAGTTCAGATAAGTGAGGCCGCTGTTGCTGCTTTGAACACCTCAGAAGGGGAGAATAGATTTATCAGGAGTGAAAAAGAAGAGCTTGCTAGGAGTCAAAATAATAAGTCCAGCACTAGGGCTCCTTCTCCTACCAAACGCAAAGACCGCTTTGATGAGAAGTCCAAGGATCGCTCCAAAGATAAGGGGGCCACCAAGGAGTCGAGCGAGAAGGATCGTGGCAGGGATAAAACTGGAAAGAGGTGCAGCGCTTCCAGTGGTAGCAGCAGCACCAGGTCTCGGTCCAGCTCGACCTCCAGCTCGGGCTCCAGCAGCGGCTCCAGCTCATCTTCTGCATCGAGCCACTCAGGAAGTTCCAGCACATCCCCCAGCTCCAGCTCCGGCAGCTCCCCTGGCTCTCCGAGTCCTTCTCGGCGCAGGCCTGACGACAGGCGGCGTTGCCGCTCCAAATCCAAACCACCCAAAAGAGATGGAAGGGAAAGGAAAAGGCGGAGCCCTTCCCCTAAACCCACCAAAGTGCACATTGGAAGGCTCACCAGGAATGTGACCAAGGATCATATCCTGGAGATATTCTCCACCTACGGGAAAATTAAAATGATTGACATGCCTGTAGACAGGATGCACCCCCGTCTGTCTAAAGGCTACGCATATGGGGAGTTTGAAAATCCAGATGAGGCCGAGAAGGCGCTGAAGCATATGGACGGAGGACAAATGGATGGCCAGGAGATCACTGCCACTGTTGTGCTGGCCCCCTGGCCTCGGCCACCCCCCAGGCGATTTAGCCCTCCCAGGAGAATGCTGCCACCGCCTCCCATGTGGCGCAGGTCACCCCCACGGAGGAGGAGCAGGCCGCGTTCCCCTCCGCGCAGGTCCCCTGTGCGCCGGCGATCCCGCTCCCCGGGCCGCCGCCGCCACAGGAGCCGCCCCAGCTCCACCTTCTCCCAATAAGCAGGGCCACCGAAGCTCTGCCCTGTGACTTGTATCCCATCTAACTCACTTTTGTCACTTTTCTAGCAGGAGGATCGGTAGGAAAGAAATCCCTCACTCAGGGGCAGGCTTCGAAGGTGAAGGCAGTAATTGCTGTTTCCCCTGGCGGCAGAGTTCCGGCTACAGGAGTGTTGTTGGTTTGGGGTCGTGCTTATGAAGATGCCCTCCAGTTTTCTGCCTAGAAAGCTTCCGCATTTCTAGTTCCTGAGAGTCAGTTTAGTGGCAGAGCCAGCAGGGATGAGCAGGGGGCTCCAGGAAGTGGTACAGCCCCAGCCTGGGAGCATGTTTTCCCATTCCACAGATGATGTGGGGCCCATCTGGTGGGCTGGTTGTGCCCTAACCTGTTAGCCTGCAGGGTCCCACAGGAAAGGTGTGCTTTTACGCAGCTGCCATTCCTGTTAGCCTGACCCTGCTCCCCCACTCAAGTCCTCTTCTGACCTCTAGGGCCAAATACCCAAAATGGTTCTTTTCACGTGTACTCATGTGCGTGCACACACACACACACACACAAACCTACGTCTCCCTTTCTCTCTGAAACTGGTAAGTTGAGAGCCAGCTCTGTTGGGTCATCACAGAGCCCCCTCGTTGTGTTGGTATTCATGGTGGTCGTGCAGGTTACCTTGGCAACGTGTACGTTGCTTTTTTGGCTTTTGTTGTACAGTCAGTACTATACATTTTCTGTTTTGAGTTTTGTAACTTTGTAGCATTTTAGATAATACTGTGTTTGTACTTTGTTGTATAGAGAAAAGAATTGTGTTGAATAAACCTAGGATTAGAGTGCAGCTCAAGTGTTGGGTTCGCTGCCTCCTTCCTGTCCCTTGACCCCAAAGGCAGCTTCAGTTGTGAGGTAACTAAACATGATTGTCTAAAAATAATAATAATAATAGCAACAATGTATTAGGTGATTATAGTGTATGGATAAGTGTAACGAATGATAGCAATGTTATAAGGGATGGGAGGAAGAAATTGAATACTCTGTTATAATGTATCTGCACTAGCAGTATAGTATTATTTGAAAGTGGACTTAGATTAGTTATAAATACATAGTGTAAACTCTAGGGCAAACACTGAAAAAAAATTTAAAGTATAATTGATATGCTGAGAGGAGGGAAAATGGAATTATATAAGATGTTCAGTTAAAACCAGAAGAAGCAGGGCTTCCCTGGTGGCACAGTGTTTGAGAGTCCGCCTGCCGATGCAGGGGACACGGGTTCATGCCCCGGTCCGGGAAGATCCCACATGCCGCAGAGCGGCTGGGCCCTTGAGCCATGGCCGCTGAGCCTGCGCGTCCGGTGCCTGTGCTCTGCAACGGGAGAGGCCACAACAGTGAGAGGCCCGGGTACCGCAAAAAAAAAAAACCCAGAGGAAACAGAAAAGAGGGAAAGAAAAAAAAAAGAAACAGAAAGTTCAATAAATAGAAAACAGTTCTAAATGTGGCAGATATTAATCTAACTATATCAATAATCAGTTTAAATATGAATGGTCTAAATACACCGATTAAAACACAGAGACTGACAGACTAGATCAAAAAATAAGACCCAACCATGTTGCGTACGAGAAACCCACTTTAAATATAGAGACACAAATAGATTAAAAGTAAAGGGAAAAGATACACTATGCTAATACTAATCAAAATAAAGCTGAGTAGCTATCTTAATTTCAGACAAAGCAGATTCCAGGATAACAAAAATTATCAGGGACAAAGAGGGGCATTACCTAATGATAAACGGGTCAATTCTCTAAGAAGGCATAACAGTTCTTTTTGTGTATGCATCTAACAGCAGAGCATTAAAATATGTGAGACAGAGCCTGCTAGAGCTGTAAGGAGAAATAGACAAATCCACTATTATAGTTGGAGACGGCAACTCTCCTTTATCAGTAATTGACAGAAAATCAGCAAGCACCTAGTTGAAGTGAACAGCATCATCAATCAACTGGTTCTAATTGACATTTATAGACTTCTTCATCCACAGCAACAGAATACACATTCTTCTTAAGCTCACGTGGAACATTCACCAATAATTACTATTCTCTAGGCCACCAAACACACCTCAACCAATTTAAAAGAATAGAAATCATATGATGTGTGCTCTCAGACCACAATGAAATTAAACTAGAAATTAATAACAGAAAAGTAGCTGGAAAATCCAAAATATTTAGATATTAAATGACACACTTCTAAATAACAAATGGATCAAAGAAGAAGTCTTTAGAGAAATTAAAAGTATTTTGAACTAAATGAAAACGAAAAAAGTGTTTCGATCTCTAGATATACTCCTTACCCCCACAGAGCTAGGACTCTGCCTTTCCCCCACCCTGGCAGAAGACTAGAAATTTACTCTCTGGAGATCCTGCTTTGAGCTCTGGACTCAGGACAATAGGCATAGCTGAGGATGCTATCTGAATAAGAAGAACTAAGTAATAGTCTACACACCATGTATCCACTCTGTTTCCCAGCCCCTTTCTCCTACCTGTCTTACAGAATAATAGTAACCAGGAATATGCCCCTGTGGGAGGCAGAATAATGGTCCCCCAACGATGTCCACATCCTAATCCATGGAACCTGTGAATATGGTATGTTACATGGTAAAGGGAAATCAAGGTTGCTAATACACCTGGATTATATGAGTGGAAACTAAATATTACTGGGGGTAGAGAAAGCGGACATTGGGGTACAAAGGTGGAAGGATTCCAAGGTCTAATGCCTCCTTTCCCACACTAGGAGGTTAATAAATAAAACCTAAAACTCCTAAGTCAAGAAATAGCATTTTAATGCTTTAATAGTGATTTTTAAATGTGGAAAAAACATTAAACAACAATTGAATGAATTAAAATGGCTTCCTCTGAAGCGTGGAAATTAAAGATAGAGCAGAAATAAGACAGAGGATGATCATTTTTCATTAAAAGATTTAAAAATTATTTGATAAAATTATATTTTTGAAAGATTAATGTTTGCGTATTCTATTTCTTTAGATACAAAATCCTCTTCTTATGTTTACTGATAGTTATTGAGAAAGATTTTCTTGGTATCAGACAATCTCAGATCCCTGATATAAGCATTTTCTTCCCAAGTGTTGCAAAATGCAAGTGAATAAAGAAATGTATTGGAGGATACAATGGGAGTGGGGCAAATGGGTGAAGGTGATCAAAGGGTAAAAACTTCCAGTTATAAGATGAATAAGTTCTAGGGATCTAATGTACATGGTGACTATAGTTAACAATACTATATTGTATACCTGGAAGTTTGCTAAGAGAGTAAATCTTACAAATTCTCATCACAAAAAATAGATAAATAAATGGTAAGTGTGTGAGGTTATAGATGTGCTAACTAATCTTATTGTGGTAATCATTTTGCAACATATACATATATCAAATTATCACATTATACACTTTAAACTTACACAATGTCATATGCCAATTATATCTCAGTAAAACTAGGAAAAGAAAGAAATGTATCTGACAGATCCAAATATAAACATAGCATGAAGCTCCATTCTTCCATAGTTCTGAACACTTCATTCAATGCTTTCCATGGATTTTTTTTTTCTTTTCATCCTCCTTCTAACCCTCTGTATTAGTTTCCTAGAGCTGCTGTAAACTAACAACTACAAAGCGGGTAGCTTAAAACCATAGAAATGTATTGTCTCACAGAAAACAAGGAAGCTAGAAGGCCTAATTCAAGGTGTCAGCAAAGCTCCAGGGGAGGATTTTCCATACGTCTTCCTGGTTCCTGGCAGGTGCTGGCAATCCTTGGCTCTCCTTTTCTTATCAGTCCGGTCTCTGCCTTCATCATCACATGGTGTTTTCTCTGTGTGTGTCTCTGTGTCCAAATTTCTCTCTTTTTATAAGGATACCAGTCATTGTATTGGGGCCCACCCTAATCTAGCACAACATCATTTTATCTTGATTACATCTGCAAAGACCTTATTTCCAAATAAAATCGCATTCACAGGTACTGGGGTTAGGACCTGAACATATCTTTTGGGAGGGTGAAATTCAATCCACAACACCTTCCCAGCTAATTGTGTTATTTATTCTAGCATTGCTTTCCTTCCCTTTGCCTCCAGACTTCACCTTAGCCCTGCTTCTGTAAAGCCAAACTAGGCTTCTCTCAGTAGTGTAACTGTTTAAGGAAAACACCTCTTCTGAATGTGCCCCAACCCAAACCTACCAGTCCCAGGAAAATTGTATACTCCATTGGGCTAACCTAGTTCCTCCAGTTGGGGAACCCCACAATACTTAGTAGTTCCCAATTGGAGTTGATATGCAAATGATACAAAGATCTCAGCATAAAAATAGAAGAAATGATGATGTGATTGAAAGAGTACAGGGTGTGAAATCAGAAAACCTGAGTTACGATTTTGATACAAACACTTAGAAAACCAGGACCAACCCAGGTCTAAATTCTAGTATAATGTTATTTCCACCATTGCATGGCTAGAAAGCTCCACCTGTGATCCATATTAATTCCCACACCAAGGGCAACCATAGATGGCACTGAATGTATTACCAGCATTTGAATGGAGACTCCTCAGGAGAAGGAAGAGAAGGAAGGGAAGGAAGAGGAACAGAAGAAAGAGGAGGAAATAGCAAATATAGGGTCCACAAAATCTCTTTTAATGATTGTTAAACAAATACACAAGAGAAAAATTCCAAAGGCAAACTCTCTCTTAGAGCTTCCCTAAAGATGAATGGAAAGAAGACCTTGGCTCTTACCAGCATGTGCTTCATGCTATTTCGGTTAGTGGGTGAATCATACATGCTGGTAATGAATTTCCCAGGCTTTCAATTTTAAATGGGAGTAGATAGTGCAAGACATTCATTTTAACATGGAGTGTTTTCTCCTGATGTTCATAAAAAGAATCTATTGTGTTATGATTAGATAATGCTTAACCCACCTCAGGAATGTTTTCAGAGTGACAGAATATTTATTTCTCAGTGACATCACCAAGGTTCAAGAAGGTCTGATCAGCATACTTACAAAGCCCTGTGATCCTAAAAGGGCTAAGACAAATCCTCCCCCTCCTTTGTAGGTTCCTCCATCTGCACTTGGGTAATAATGCCCACCTTTCCATTCTAAACATAGAATAAGAGAGTAATTAAATAGAGCCTAATCATAGCAAAAGAAGATTCTGCTTTTTTAAAAATCTTTCTTCAGAATAATTTAGTTGTGCTTCACATGTGCTTTGAGCAAAAATTTTAGACTAAAATTTAATCTTAATACTAGTAATAAAATGCCATTTTTTCCTCAACCTATCATAATTACTCCATAGCACATAAATTTTAACTTAAAAAATTACATCTAAGATTATCCATGCAAATAGATTGTACTTATGGGCAGAACCACTGCAAGTGGTGATACCCAGAATCTTTGATGCCCCCCAAATACCCAAAACAAACAAAGAACAAACAAAAAATCTTTGATGCCAAAAGTTTCAAGGATTTGGCTTCTGAAAATCAGCAAATCCAGGCCAAAATCATCAGATCAGCAAATTGGATGTACTGAACTTGACCCAGTGCCCATGCAGTCAGTTTAGATTTGTAACTAATACAAAAAGTTGATTACTTCTCCTTAGATTTGTTGCTTTGAAGGGACATCAGGTGAAAGACTTTGGATGTGACAGAGAAGCAGTCAGGTATCTCTTAGAGATTTTTAACTGAATAAGGTTAACTGGGCATTCTTCCCATTGAAATATCAAACTACAGCAACATTGTATATCAACTATACTCCAATAAAAATTAATTTAAAAAAACCTAATATCAAATTACAAAAATAGAGATCTTTCTTGAAACAGCTAACAATACTTAACCTTAAGGAAAAGTTAGGTTTAACACCATCAATTCACATTTTAATTGTTTCTTTATAATTGTGAGGTTTTTTTAAGACAAGAAATGCAATTAAATAAGACAATTGACCTAAAAAGAAATCTATGTAGGGTTCCTTTCTTTTAAAGTAACCTCTTCCTCCTCTAAAGGCAGATTACTCTACAGATAGCAGCTATAAACCAAAAGAAGTAATAACTTTGTTTTTGGTTTTATAACAATCAATAAAAAATATTTAAATTCTCCAATCAAACAAGATTCCCAAGGATTGTTGCTGGAATTGTTTTTATTACAGTAATTATATAATAACTCATTGGAATGTAAAGTAAGAAGTTAACTGAGACAGACCACTAATGGAAAAAGCAAGGCATTGGGGGTATTTTTTTCAGTGTCAGGTTTTTTCCCCCAAACATCTCAACATTGGACATTTAGTTAAAAAGAAAATGGGAATGGGAGAAGAGGCACTATGTCTGTTTACATACACCAGTTTCTCTATATACATTAAGGAATGGAGAATGGGACAATGAAAGACTTAACAAAGTTAGACTGGAGTAGTTAGGATGTAGTAATAGGAAAGTGGGGTGTGGGGGGGAGGGGAACAGACTTGTTACCTGAGCATGTGCCACCTGAGGGAGCACAGTTCTGGAGTAGAGTGAGGCTCCCTGTGTGGTAGACACCTCCTGCTGCTGGGACACAGCTTCTCCCATCCACACATTCCCAAGGCAAGTGTGTCCCTTAAATTGATTGCTCCCATCAACCCTCCTCATTGACAACCTGTGTTACTCCTTGTACCTATTACCTAGTTAATGATTCTGCACTCATTTCCAGTGTGTGTGTGTGTGTACACGAGGGAAGCGGGTTCCCAGACCACCAAGCAAGTCTAACACCAGCTGGGTGTCCTGCAACTCAACACAGTTCTGACACTATCTACTTGGAGTCAGCATCAGATCCCATAGGTTAAGGACTCAGCCCTTAACCCCCTTCATTGCCAGTTGCAAGTCCAGGTTGTCAGATGTGCTTCTGACTAACTGGCTACAGATTGGAGGTTCCAAGCCCCGCTTCCTTGTATTCAACTAATTTGCAACAAAGGCTCACAGAACTCAGTAAAACAGTTTACTGACTAGATTATCAGTTTATTATAGAAGGACATAACTCGTGAACAGCCAGATGGAAGAGGTGCATAAGGGAAGTTATGTGGGAAGGAGTGCAAATCTTCCATACTCTCTCTGAACGCTCCACTCTCCCAGGACCTCCATGTATTCACCAACAGGAAGCTCTCCAAACCCTGTCCTTTTGAGGTTTCATGGAGGCTTCACTACATAGGCATGATTGATTAGATCATTAGCCACTGGTGCCTGAACTCAGTCTCCAGCTCCTCTCCCCTCCCTGGAGGTTAGGTCCCAAACCTCTAATCACTTGGTTGATTCTTCTGGCCACCAACTCCCATCCTTAGGTGACCTAGGGCTTTCAAAAAGTCACTTCACTAACATAACAGAAGTTATGGAGTTCATCACTTAGGAAATGCAAGAGTTTTAGGCCCTTTGTGGCAGAAACAGGGACAAAAACAAAATATATATTTCTTACTATAAATCACATCTTACTGGTTCATGGTATATATTTCTTAATCTTCAGTGGTTCCACAGAACTGCCTTGTCCCATGTTGGTTCTCAAACTGACCCTTGTACATGGAGGGCAAGGAGAGACTGAAGAAAGAGGCAGAGCACTTCAGATTGGTAGGCAGTGGGTTGAATAAGAAGGAAACTTACTTGTGAGGCTTGTCTTGAACACCGAGAAACAGTACATCTTTGCACCTGCTGCCAGAATCTCAAAAGTTTGTATTGAGGCCTTAGCGGTTTCAGTCACATATTCAGTCCTGTCGCTCTCAACACCACATTGCTCTGTCCAAGATGTGTCCTTGAAAATGGTTCCAACTGTGGGAATGGTGGACAGAGCATACATTTCAAGGACAGGGGATAGGGTGAGGAGCCTCCCATTGCCCTGGTCCAGCTCAGGGGTCAGTCGGTGGTCACATCTTCTCCATGACCTCTAATATCCCACCACCTTCAAATTAATACGATCACTGCTATCCTCCTCCCTCAGGCTCTTCCTGGGCAGCGGTGACCAATCTCCTCCACTGGGCTGCCGCTTTACAACGAAGGAACCAGGGCTACACCCAAGCTGCACCTGTGCATGAAAAACAAAATATGTTTAGAATAAGGTTTTAGAAGATAAATATTGCTATTAGTTACCTTACTCTTAATCATATGATGTTTATGCTGGAAGAGACCTTGGAGATGAGGAAACTGAGGTTCAGAGAAGTGAAGCGGCGGGTCTGAGGTTCACACTGAGTAAACTGTGGCATCAGCATGAGCACCCAGGTGCTTGACCTACTTGTCCACTACTCCCCATCATTCCTTCCTCTCTCCCATCAACCGTCCTGAGTCTTAATCCTTGTCTCCTCATAGTTTTAAAGGAAGAAAATTGAAACCTTCTTCTATTTAATTTACTGTTAAAAGCCCACCAAAATCATGCCCAGCTCTTCACATTTAAATATTAGAGCAAAAAAAATAGTGGAGACCCATGCAGTGACCCAAGTCCATGTCTGGACATATATTCCCTGAGAAAATTGTGCCCATCTGCACCAGAATATTTAACAAGAAACTTCATGTATCTTGCCCACTGCATCCTTGGCCTCTGCTTCACTGAGAGGGAGACAGTCCCGAGTATGGACTGCCGTCCCGTATCTGATCCACTGGTGGAACCAGTGGCCTGTGGTGGCTACCAACTTGGTGCAGGGGACATCGGCCTGCTCATTCCAGTTGTTCTCAGCTTGGTAGGGGTCCTTTTTACATTTATCTATCTAGGTGACAAATATTTTACCTTCCCACTCAGCCAGTTTTTGCCATAGATCTTGTCATACTGGGGTGCCTTTGATAGCTCAGTTCACTTTTTGTTATTTCCTTTACAATATGACCAGGTCACAGGCCAGGCCCAGGAGTCCATGAAGGTGTAGTATGGAGGGGATTTGAAAATAGCCTGCAGGGCTAACCACACAGCCACCTTCTCTGCTCATTGGGTCTATCTGTCTGATCCTTGATTGCTAATGATGTGTCCATCTTGACAGCTGCTAATGAACCCCCTCAGGCTTTCGTCTTCCACCTATGAACCAGGCCATACCTTCTGTGGGAACCTCTTCTAAGCGTGGTCCCAACAGGCTACTGGGGTAACCAGAGGCTTCATTGCACCCAGAAGTGGTCTTTTAGGGTGTGGGCCATGTGTTTATGCAAGCATGTGACCCCTGAGGACCTCAAGTAACTTTGGTCTTGTATGTATTTTTCCATTTGATGATGGAACTTTGTTGTGCCTGCCCCACTTTTTTGGTTGGGTTAATGTCGACCCAGTTTAGGATGGGCTGGTCAGACCTTGGTAACACCATAGACTCACGAGTCAGGTATTGTTTCTACTAGCACGTAGTAATAGTCCAGGAGCTGTCATTCATCTATATCAGTCTGGGACAATGTGGTCCAGGCAATGACCTCAGATGGTTGGTTCATTAACCTCTAAAGATTTGTAGGATCAGCTCAACATGTCATCTTTTTAGGTACAATTTGGGATGGAGCCCAATGGGACATTCTAGCTAACTTTAAGGAGAAGTTTCTGACTATACTTATGTCAATTAAAAATTAATCAGTTGATCTAAGAAAGAAATGGAAAATTTTATTTCAGCCAAATTGAGGATTTTAACCCAGGAATAGCATCTCAGAAAGCTCTGAGAACTGTTCCACCCATTAGAAGTCAAAGCAGTTATATAAGTTTTTTGAAACAGAGGGCTGTATGTTAAATGACATATTATTGACAATTTACATAATCCAGATCTGCAAGTACAGGGTGGTGGGTCATGTGACCCCTTACAAGATCAAGAAGGAATGTTATCTTTTAAGGAGTTGTCTTACGGTTGAACTGGTATTTCTGCCAATGGGGGAGGTTTGGTTGATGCATAATGCAGATACACAATGCACAGTAGAGGGGAGAGTGGAAGTCAAAGGGCAGAGAAAATTTTTTATGTTTAAATATTTCTTGTCTTGCCATAAAATATGAATTTTATTTCACCCCTAGTACTCCCAACTTTAACAAAAAGCACAACACCTGCTGGGGCTTTTTAGACACTGGAGACAATACATTCCACACCTCCACATTCTGCTTGTCCCACTGGTGCAGGTCACAAAACCCCACCTTAGAATTGGAACAGAGGCACACTGGAGGAAATACAATGTGCAGTACATCCAGCCCTGCTCAGGGGCTCCATGGCCCTTCAGTTGTTCTGAACTGTAGGTCTCAGCAATGTTACTGAACTGAACTTGGGTCCATTCGCCTGTTGTGCAGCAAAGCCAATCTACTGACAGTGGGTTGTGGTGAAGGAAATTACAGTGTTTATTGCAGGATTGCAAGCAAGGAGAATGGGCAGCTCATGCTCAAAAGACCCAAGCTCCCTGATGACTTTCAGGGAAGGATTTTTAAAGGCAACATTAAGGGTGAGGGTTGCAGCTCGTGGACTGTCTTCTGATTGGTTGGTGGTGAGGTAATAGGGTGATGTTTTGGGAATCTTAACAGTCAACCTTCTGGTTCTAACCGGCCTGGGGTCTGCAGGGTTATTATGGTCACCATGTAATCACCTTTTCCACCTGGGCCGGGGTCTTATTTTCTGCAGAACTCAAAGATATGCATCAGATTGTTATGTACATCCCTTCAGGAGGAACTAGGACTCTGAACTAGTGTTTATTTTTATTTTTTTTATAAATTTATTTTATTTATTTATTTTTGACTACGTTGGGTCTTCATTGTGCACAGGCTTTCTCTAGTTGCGGCAAGCAGGGGCTACTCTTCATTGAGGTGCACAGGCTTCTCATTGCGGTGGCTTCTCTTGTTTGGATCACAGGCTCTAGGAGCACAGGCTTCAGTAGTTGTGGCACGCGGGCTCAGTAGTTGTGGCTCACAGGCTTAGTTGCTCCGCGGCTTGTGGGATTTTCCCAGACTGGGGATTAAACGTGTGTCCCCTGCATTGGAAGGCAGATTCTCAACTACTGTGCCACGAGGATAGTCCCTGAACTAGTGTTTAAACTATCATTACTTTTCTTGCTTTTTCTTTGTTTCTGCATTCCGTCATTTCCCTCATTAGTAATAGCTTGAGTCTGCTCTTTGGAACTTAGGGAAGGCCTAGGAGAATAAAGCCTTTTTCTAAAAACAAGAAACAGGGGACTTTTGTGTCCAGGAAGGCCCTGCAGAATTCTGCTTGGTTTCAGCACCACCCACCCAGTTCGACTGGAGCCTATTCCAGAAAGAGCCTGCTACTGTCATTGGATGACCTGTTAGGTATGAACCAGGAAATTCCAACAACAACCAGGTATACTCTGCCTTTGAGCAACAGCTTCTTGAGGGACCCCCAAGCTAACATAATTATGTTCTTTTTAGTTCTCTATATATGTATTCCATTCATCAGTTTTGTTTCTGTTTTTGTTTTAATGTTTAAAATAATCATGGCAATCTGTATAGTAATAAGAGTCAGAGAGAGAGACATAATCTGGTAGCATATCTGCGGGGGCTGGTAGTGTTGCTGAAATGTCTAGAAAACATTTCTGACCTCTCAGTTCAGAATTTTGAAAATGTGGTAAATCATGCTCTACTACCCAGCAATCATAAATGGTTTCTTTGTATTAACTTCTTGAGAAGAGGTCTTTTGTTTTCCAATCTTTAAAGCTGCCCTGAGGCAAAAAATACCAATACAGGTGAAATTTTTTGCAGGTATAGGGGAACAGAATTTGCCATCCCAAAATGTATCTCTTCGGCATATTATTTTAAGCTATTTATTTTCTAAGAAACAGCAGACATGGGGAAAACTCTGAAAACAAAGAAGGAGTTACCCTTTTGTAAGAAACATTTATATTTGTGAGTGAAATCTCCTTTGTACAGATGCCTCCTTCACTGTACCTGGAAAAGGAGGATGACCAAATCTCTGGAAACTTTTATTAATAGAGAAGGCACTGACTTAAATCTGTATAACTACCTTACCCTTGTTTACTGCGCTTCTCCTAGTCACCTCCCATAACTGACTCTCCCCTCCCTCAAAATCCTCTTTTGTCTTTAGCTGAAGGTGGTATTTAAGAGAGGGCTTTGCCCATTTTGGTGAGTTACTCAGTTTCCCTGGATCTTTCCCATGTATACATGTTATTAAACTTTTGTTTCATTTTCTCCCATTAATCTGTCTCATGTCGATTTAATTCTTACACCAGCCAATAGAACCTAGAAGGTTAGAGGGAAACTTCTTCCTCCCCAGCACAGTTATTTGTCTAACCGTTCATTCCACATTCACGGTCTCAGTGATCCTCATGAGAATTATTGTATTATTGACCCCATTTGAGAGATGAGGAAACAAAGTCTCAGGGAGATTGAGTGATGCCACTTGCCACTTGTCCCCTAAGTGGGATACCAGAAAGAGAACCAATGTCTTTGACTTCTGGTCCTCAGTGTCTTTGCTTTCTCCTTCCATTTGACACTTGTTTTGATACCATTATATTTTAACACTAAATAGGGCTTTCGATGTAACAGAACTTCCCAGGAGCCCTAACCCCTTTCTGGACTTCAGCCAACAGCTCAGCTCAAGACAGTAGTTTCATCTCACTCTGGCTCTTGGTATACACACCAGACATTGTCTAGACAAACTAAAAAGACCCCACTAGACCAGGACAATTACAAATGACAGTGACCAGGAAAAAATGGAGCATTTCTCCCCCCTTTTTACATTTATTTATTTGTTCATCCGTTGGTTCATTCCTATTCCTTTACCCAAATGCTTTTCAGTGAAGGAGGAAATTAAATAAGTATAATATTCTCTGCCTGTACTCAAGAAGTTTACAATCTACTCAGGGACTTTATGTGTCTACAAAAATTATTAGCAGTCTCTTGAACTTTTAGAGTGTGTAACATGGAATTTTATTGGACATATGGATTATAATTTTTAAAAAAGTTTTCTCGATGCTATTTTTCAATGAATAGTCTTATGATGCTGCCTTAATCTTAAATTTGTGTCTATCTGAAGTTTATTCATTTTCATTATTATGGTGTTCCGTTGTATATAAATATACCTCAATTTCTATATTCTATTTGGGGTGGATATTTGAGCTATTTCAGTTTGGCGCTGTTAGGCTATAATCCAGCCCTTCCCCTTCTGCTGCAGCAGTGATGTTAGGGCATTCTCTCCTCATGGCTCCCTCATGGCCATTATTAAATGTCTGAATGTAGGTATTTCATATTCTTTTTGCCAGTAATGTAGGCCCCATAGAAACAGAGCCCCTCGAATGGTCTGGCTCTCCAGCCCAGGCTCTGCCATCTACCTGGCTGCCCAAGGACACTGGCCACATTGGAAGGAAGTATGTCACCCATGAAAGACAGTAACCATAGGGGACTCCGAATCCAGAGCATGGCTTGTGAGTGTGAGGAAGAGCAAACCCATCTGAGCTGTTTTTGGACAAGGAGATAGAAGACTTCTGGCAGTTGTCAGGGAAATCCCTGCCATAAATTTCTCCTAGCTGCTCTGAAGACAAACTCCAGACTTCCCAGTTACATTAACCCTTAACTTCAGTCTTGAGCACTTTCCAGTAGTCTTTCTGTCACACCCTGCATCCTCAGAGACCACAACATCCTCAATTTCCCAGCCTTGTTTGTCACCTAACCCAATCTGCCTCACACAAAAATGCATTCCTCTGGAAAATCAAGTGTCCCAGGATCACTGGAAAACTCATTTAAAAGACCAGCTTACCCTTAGAGAAAACTACATACACCTGATGATTGGAAAATGGCATTAGAACTAATCATTGTAAAGCAAATAGCTTGGAAGTGATGATTTAAGTTTGCCATGGTAGAAATATAACATTTAGGAATAATGAGTATAATTGATTATAAAAGAACATTTCTTTGATCTTTGAGTGATTGCTATTCATAATGCAAGCCTAAAGAAAAATGTAAGGCTAAAATTGTTTAAATTGATTTTTCCAGAGTACATTTTTAATATACTCTATTGATTGGGGAGTACAATAAAATTTAAAACAAAATTCACTATTGTTACCAGAGCACTGGCTCTGGTTTCATATTGTAGTTCATATCATCAACTATGTATTTGTTGTACTAGAAAGGTATTATTGAGTTTCTAATTTAAATCTGTAAGTTCTTTCATTATGATATGAATCGCTATGTGATAACTAATATTCATTTACCACTAAAAATTCACAAAGCAGTATTTCATAGACATGAATTAGACATTACTAAATGATTACCCACTGTATATTTTATAGAAAGAATTTATTTAATATTATGGAAATTTCATCAGTATAAAAGTAACTGCTATTAACATTTAAAGTGTGTAACATGTATATTATTTTACATTTATTTTTAAGTAATATCAGACTTACAAAAAGTTGCAAAAATGGTATAAAACATTCTCTGTATACACTTTGCCCACCTTTCCCTAATGTAAACATGTAGTATAACCATCATACAATGATCAAAACCAGGAAACTAATATTGATACAGTACTATTAACTAATCTAAAGACCTTATTCACATATTACCAATTGTCCCATTAATGTCTTTTTCTGGTTCAGAATCCAATCCAAGGCCCCACATTGCATTTAGTTAACATGCCTCCTCAGTCTCATCCAATCTGGAACAGTTTTGTTCTGTCTGTTTTGCTTTGTTTTGTTTTGTTGTTGTTGTTTTCATGGCTTTGACAATTTTGAAGAGCACTGACAAGTTATTTCGAGAAACGTCCCACAATTTGGGGTTGTGGTATGATAAAAAATGTTTGGTCTTAGAAATAAACCCATGTACTTATGGTGAATTAATCTATGAAAAAGGAGGCAAGAATATACAATGGAGAAAAGAAAGTCTCTTCAATAAGTGGTGCTGGGAAAACTGGACAACTACATAAAAAAAAATGAAATTAGAGAGGGCAGACAGCAGAAGGAAGAAGAACTACAATCCTGCAGCCTGTGGAACAAAAACCACGTTCACAGAAATATAGACAAGCTGAAAAGGCAGAGGGCTATGTACCAGATGAAGGAAAAGATAAAACCCCAGAAAAACAACTAAATGAAGTGGAGATAGGAAACCTTCCAGAAAAAGAATTCAGAATAATGATAGTGAAGATGATCCAGGATCTTGGAAAAAGAATGGAGGCAAAGATCGAGAAGATGCAAGAAATATTTAACAAAGACCTAGATGAATTAAAGAACAAACACCTAGAAGAATTAAAGAACAAACAAACAGAGATGAACAATACAATAACTGAAATGAAAAATACACTAGAAGGAATCAATAGCAGAATAACTGAGGCAGAGGAACGGATAAGTGGTCTGGAAGACAGAATGGTGGAATTCACTGCTGTGGAACAGAATAAAGAAAAAAGAATGAAAAGAAATGAAGACAGCTTAAGAGACCTCTGGGACAACATTAAACACAACAACATTCGCATTATAGGGGTCCCAGAAGGAGAAGAGAGAAAGGACCTGAGAAAAAATTTGAAGAGGTTATACTCAAAAACTTCCCTAACATGGGAAAGGAAACAGCCACCCAAGTTCAGGAAGCACAGAGAGTCCCAGGCAGGATAATCCCAAGGAGAAACACGCCAAGACACACAGTAATCAAATTGACAAAAATTAAAGACAAAGGAAAATTACTGAAAGCAACAAGAGAAAAATGACAAGTAACATACAAGGGAACTCCCATAAGGTTAACAGCTGATTTCTCAGCAGAAACTCTACAAGCCGGAAGGGAGTGGCATGATATATTTAAAGTGATGAGAGGGAAGAACCTACAACCAAAATTACTCTACCCGGCAAAGATCTCATTCAGATTCGATGGAGAAATCAAAAGCTTTACAGACAAGCGAAAGCTAAGAGAACTCAGCACCACCAAACCAGCTCTACAACAAATGCTAAAGGAACTTCTCTAAGTGGGAAACACAAGAGAAGGAAAGGACCTACAAAAACAAACCCATAACAATTAAGAAAGTGGTAATAGGAACATACATATCGATAATTACCTTAAACGTTGAATGGATTAAATGCTCCAACCAAAAGACACAGGCTCACTGAATGGATACAAAAACAAGACCCAATATATATGCTGTCTACAAGAAACCCATTTCAGACCTAGGGGCACATACAGACTGAAAGTGAGGAGATGGAAAAAGATATTCCATGAAAATGGAAATCAAAAGAAAACTGGAGTAGCAATACTCATATCAGATAAAATAGACTTTAAAGAATGTTACAAGAGACAAGGAAGGACACTACATAATGATCAAGGGATCAATCCAAGAAGAAGATATAGCAATTTTAAATATATATGCACCCAACATAGGAGCACCTCAATACATAAGGCAACTGCTAACAGCTATAAAAGAGGAAATCAACAGTAACACAATAATAGTGGGGGACTTTAACACCTCACTTACACCAATGGACAGATCATCCAAACAAAATTAATAAGGAAACACAAGCTTTAAATGACACAATAGACCAGTAGATTTAATTGACATTTACAGGATATTCCATCCAAAAACAGCAGATTACACTTTCTTCTCAAGTGCACATGGAACATTCTCCAGGATAGATCACATCTTGGGTCACAAATCAAACCTCAGTAAATTTAAGAAAATTGAAATCATATCAAGCATCTTTTCTGACCACAACGCTGTGAGATTAGAAATCAATTACAGGGGAAAAAAATGTAAAAAACACAAATACATGGAAGCTAAACAATATGTTACTAAATAATGAAGAGATCACTGAAGAAATCAAAGAGGAAATCAAAAAATACCTAGAGACAAATGACAACCAAAACACCACGATCCAAAACCTGTGGGATGCAGCAAAAGCAGTTCTAAGAGAGAAGTTTATAGCAATCCAAGCCTACCTCAAGAAGCAAGAAAAATCTCAAATAAACCATCTAACCTTACATCTAACGGAACTAGAGAAAGGAGAACAAACAAAACCCAAAGCTAGTAGAAGGAAAGAAATTATAAAGATCAGAGCAGAGATAAATGAAATAGAAAGAAAATAGCAAAGATCAATACAACTAAAAGCTGGTTCTTTGAGAAGATAAACAAAATTGATAAACCATTAGCCAGACTCATCAAGAAAAAGAGGGAGAGGACTCAAATCAATAAAATTAGAAATGAAAAAGGAGAAGTAACAACAGACACTGCAGAAATACAAAGCATCCTAAGAGACTACTACAGGGAACCCTATGCCAATAAAATGGACAACCTGGAAGAAATGGACAAATTCTTAGAAAGGTATAACCTTCCAAGACTGAACCAGGAAGAAATAGAAAATATAAACAGACCAATCAAAAGTAATGAAACTGTGATTAAAAATCTTCCAACAGACAAAAGTCCGGTACCATATGGCTTCACTGGTGAATTCTATCAAACATTTAGAGAAGAGCTAACACCCATCCTTCTCAAACTCTTCCAAAAATTGCAGAGGAAGGAACACTCCCAAATTCATTCTATGAGGCCACCATCACCCTGATACCAAAACCAGACAAAGATACTACAAAAAAAGAAAATTACAGATGAATATCACTGATGAATATAGATGCAAAGATCCTCAACAAAATACTAGCAAACAGAATCCAACAACACATTAAAAGAATCATACACCATGATCAAGTGGGGTTTATCCCAGGAATGCAAGGATTCTTCAATATACACAAATCAATCAGTGTGATACACCATATTAAAAAATTGAAGAATAAAAACCATATGATCATCTCAATAGATGCAGAAAAAGCTTTTGAGAAAATTCAACACCCATTTATGATAAAAACTCTCCAGAAAGTGGGCAGAGAGGGAACCTACCTCAACGTAATAAAGGCCATGTTAAAAAAAAATGAAATTAAAACATTCTCTAACACCATATACAAAAATAAATTCAAACTGGATTAAAGACCTAAATGTAAGACTTCATACTATAAAACTCCTAGAGGAAAACGTAAGCAGAACACTTTTTGACATAAATCTCGGCAGTATTTTTTGGCTCTGTCTCCTAGAGTAATGTAAATAAAAGCAAAAATAAACAAATGGGACCTAATTAAACTTAAAAGCTTTTGCACAGCAAAGAAAACCAGAAACAAAATGAAAAGACAACTTACAGAATGGGAGAAAATATTTGCTAATTATGTGACCAACAGGGATTAATTTCATGCATATATATGAATCATTTTGTTGTATACCTAAAACGAACACATGGTATATCAACTATATTGCAATAAAAAAATTTAAAAATTTGGTCTTTGTCCCCTTTTCCTGCCATTGAGCTCCTAAAACCCTTGAGATTTCCTGAGTGATAGAAGTATCTTCGTTACACTAGTAAGGTTACTCCTGACCCTAGATAGCTTCTGGATGGGGGGCTGGTTACCAAAAAAACCCAACCATGTGATTAAAAGAATAGAAATTTCAGCCTTTGTGGAGAGAAGAGAGACTAGAGATTGAGTTCAATCACCAGTAACAAATGTTCTGTCAACTGAGAAAAATGCACAATGTGAGAGTTGTGAGTTAAGTTCTGTTTGCGGCCTAATGAGGACTATAGCCTGGGGGAATAGCCTCTCAGATAGCTCTGAGGAACTGCTCTGAAAAGGTAGTGGGGGATGTTCCTGGTGGTCCAGTGGATAAGACTCTGCACTCCCAATGCAGGGGGCCCGGATTTGATCCCTGATCAGGGAACTATATCCCACATGCATGCCATAGCTAAGAGTCTGCATGCTGCAACTAAGAAGTCTACATGCTGCAACTGTGTGCCTGCATGCTGCAACTGAAGATCCCACATGCCACAACGAAGATAGCGCATGCCTCAACTAAGACCCAGTGAGAAAGAAAGGGAGGGAGGGAGGGAGGAAGGGAGGGAGGGAGAAAGAAAAAGTAGGGGGAGTTCAGTATATACATGATTTTAGTGAAGGGGGATACAGGCATTCAAGCACACATCTTGGCAGAATGTTGCTGCTAGCCATGGGGAGAAGATGTCTGTGTTAATGCTGTGAAAAGATGCAAGAAAATGCGCTCATAAAATCTCCTAAAAGTATTCAACTATCTGAAGGCCTGTTCCACCAGTTTTTTCAAGAGCACAGAGTGCCTCATTCCTGATCTTCACCCTGAACTCCTTTCAGGATGTGTTGGAGGTCAGTGGCTGCAGTGGCTAGTAACTTCATTCTTGTAGAACCAGATGGTTAGTGACAATTTTTAGTTGGCATAATTAACCTTGTCTAGGTAATGAAGCCTCGACAGAAGCTCTTGAACAACGAGGATCTGGGAGCTTCTCGGTTGGTGAACACATTAGTGTGCTGGGAGGATAGCCCCCTGGAAAAAGTGTGGAAGCTCTGCACTCCCTAATCCCTCCTCAACACTTGTCTTGCATTTGGCTGTTCCTGAGTTGTATCCTTTATACTAAAACTGTAGTTGTAAGTATAGCACATTCCTGAGGTCTGTGGGCTATTCTAGAGAATCATCAAAACTGAGCAGAGGGGTGTGGTTGTGGGAACTCCCAAATTTGTGATTGGGTGGGCAGAAATGTGGTGCTTTGAGGACACTCAAGAATTTCAGCTGGTGTCTGAAGTAGGGGCAGTATTGTGGGACTGTGCCCCTTAACCTACACGGTCTGTGCTAATTCCGGGTAGTTAGTGTCAGGATTGAAGTGAATGGAAGGACACGCAGCTGGTGTTACAAAACTGATCTTGGAAAATGACACACAGGGTTATCTGATGTCTCCTCATGATAAATTTGGGTTAATATTTTTGGTAAGTAAACCACAGAAGTTAATCTTGGGGGGCCACAGGGTGTGGCAGCTTGAAGCAGGATCTTAGTTACCTGACCAGGAATTGAACCCAGGCTGTGGTGAGAAGAGCACCGAATCCTAACCATTAGAACACGAGGGCCAGCAGGCTTGAAACAGAACCTCAGTCCTTGTCTTCTTTCAAGAAATAATTCAGCAAAGAGACAGAGGTAGTGAAGTGGGTAATGCATTTATTAGAAGCAAAGTACATGTGGAAGAACACACGGGCAGCATGTGGAGTGAGCCCCATGCTTTTGGGGTGGCTTAAATTGCTTATATGGGGGCAGTTTTCTGGGTTCCCTCTGGCCAATCATCTTGCTCGTTGCCCATATTTGGTCTGACTCATGTGCGTAAACATCTTTTACCCAAGATAGATTCCAGTGCGAGGGTTTCTGGGAGATTGGCAGGACATATTATGGGCTGGTGCTCCCTCCCTTCCCTGACCCCTGAGCATTTTTCTGCACATGTGTGGTCTGAGAGGTCTCCTTGATCCCAAGAAAAATGTGGCCTCCTTATCTGTTACTGAAGCAGAGCTCTGCCATTATCTTTATCTCGGAAGAGTCAACAGGAGACAATTTCCAGCTGCTCAGCCTGGGGCCCAGATATCTCCTGTCTCAAAGTGATATTGAGTCCTTCTCAGTTCATGATGTCAGCAGACACATGATGATGTCATGTCTCATATCAGCGAGGAAGAAATTTTCCTCTATACTTCTGTGTTCTTCTGTCTGATCTAAGAATTAAATTGACATGAGGCAGATTAACAGTAGAAATCAAACAAAAGTTTAACAACATGTATACATGGGAGAGACCCAGGAGAAGTGAGTAACTCACCAAAATGGCAGAAGCCCAAATACCACCTTCAGCTAAAGACAAAAGAGGATGTTGTGGGTAGTGGTTTGGGACTTCAAAAGGGAGGAAGGCAGTTCACAGGGAGATGGAAAAGCAAATGTTTGGTAAACAGAGACAATGGAACATGGAGAGGAATTTTAACAGACAGACTTCGCTAGGCTCCTCCCTGTCTACCATACCTACTCTGTACTGTAGTTATCTATGGTGACAGTTTCTTTCCTGGAATAAGTTCTCTATTTACATTCTTTTAGGCAGTTAGGGGGAAGGTCAAAGTTTCTCCCTGAGTCTTTTGGTCCTCGATTGTTTATAGCTCTAAATAATCTAAATGCCAAAGACACGTTTTGGGGTAAATTGTGTTATTTTACACTCTTTGCCAGAATGTTAACTTTGATCACTTGGTTAAGGTGTTGACTGCCAGGTTTCTACACTGTATAGTTATATTTCCCCAAAACCTATTATTTTTAAATGTTTCAAATTATAAGATATTAAGTTATTCATAACTTCTTCCTAGATGTCAAAAAGAATTTTTTAAAAAATTATCAGTATAAGAAAAGAGAACTCCATTAGAGAAAATGAAAGAAACATATTTGTATCATTGAACAGATTTTTGGAGAAAGTAGATGAAATACAGGAGGGAAAAGGAGAAGACCTTAGAGTTACCAGTTTCAACAGAATGTGGCACTGAGATGTCACTGATTGGACAGGGTATGAATTTACCTTCTATCTCCATGTCAGTCATAACTGATGAATTTTCATTTAAATTAGAAGATAAAAACCCAAAGACTCCATTAAACCCAATGTACTTTTCGTGAATGCAGGTACAGATCCATATAACTTGAATACTCAAAGGAAATTCTAGTTGATACTTATCCACCTCAAGTTACAAATAATAAATTTTAGGGACCATTACACACAAATTCTTCCAGATGACAAAAAAAGATTCCTAGAACATTCAGCTTCAAAGGTGTCTGTATTTTGTCTCTATATCAAAGTCATTGCGAATGAAAAAAATTAAGATTGATAATAGTACAAAGTTTGGAAACATTTATCACATGCTCTTAGTAAACATGAAGAAAGTTAAATGCATATCAACAATAGTGTTAGGCATTTGAAATTGAACTGTGATTTTAAAATATAGCTATAATTATTAATGCTACAAAACAGAAACTATGTGAAAATAAGATAAAATATCTCATGCGATTGTTAACACAATATAGATGATACAGTTTTGGTGCAACAGTGCTAACATTCAGGTCATCCAAGAACTTTATGAGCATAATAAATGGACATTTTCTTTATCTGTCGTAACCACAACAAATGATAACATTAAATGTAGAATATTTTCTTAGAATACAAACATCAACAGCAAATCATACATTATTTGAATAAGGTAAGAAGTGCTAAATATCACCTATTTTAGTTACAACGCCTGATACACACTATGTAGAACAGATTATAATTATTACCACTTTTTTGGATTTCAAAAAGGCAAACATGTCTGTAACATTTTTTGGGAGTTTGTTCAGTAAATGATATGACTAGAAAAAGACTATATATTTTTCATAATGTTGACTATTGTCTCCCTCCACAAAAACTACCAGAATAACCTGTTGGTCAGGCAAAGTTAAGCATATTAGACTTACAGCAGCAGGGGAGAGCACCATCTCAACAGAGTCTTAGTGTCTCAGCAGGGAAAAGTTTTTGGCTCTATGCTCAGGTAATTTAAGGCAAGCTCTTCAAGATAGGGAACTGGTGAGGATTAGGCAAAGTTTGTAACATAATAGTTTAGGATTAGTGGGCACAGCAAGTCTTGAAACAAGTCTAGATACACAAACTCTTTTCCTGATAAGCAAGCTGTTTGTCCAGTTGAGCACACAGTTTTCTTGATATGACTAGCTGGTTTCCACAATGAGGTAACTCTTTGCCTTGATAAATTGGTTTGCAGAAATTTCCTGAAGCAAATGGTGAAGTTAGTTATTTACTGGTTAACAATCTTATCTCCTTGGGCTAGAATTTCCTGGGGAAAAGCAGTTAAGCCATATTGACACAGATAATATCACTTCTCAGTAGAATGCCTACAAAAATAATCTAGACAAAATCTAGACAAATCTACAAATAATAAAATAATCTAGACAAAATAATTTGAATGACCAGGCATATGACAAGGCCACAGATATGCATGGAAAACATAAGGGATCATGGCAGAAAATTCCTGAAAAGAATTATAAAATATTCCATATTCCTTGTTTCGTTTAAACTTGATAGAAAACATACAACAACTTTTTTGGTATCAGTGTTGGAGTTTATTGAAAACAATTTTAGGAAAGAAATTTGAAGCCATTTTTGAAAAAAAATATGAGCAAGTGAAGCTGAAGCTGTCATGACACTAGAAACTTACTTAAAGGAAAATGCAATGCTCTGTTAAAAACCATTGTGCTGTTGTATTTTCTGCAACACAAGTCAAAGGTTTGATTTCGAAAATAATCATTTTAACATTTATTTGGTAGGTACCAATTTGTAGTAATAGCTTCAGTAAAATTGATGTTAAGTGAAAAATGATGCAGGAACAAAAATTCAGTGTACACAATGCACTTAAAAGCATCAAAGGAATTAAACATTTTTTGAAGACAAAGCAATAATGTTTATGAAAAATATATTGATACTAAACAGATTGCAGAGTCTCTTGACATTGATATCTCTCCCAATATAGGCAATGCCAAGAAAGGAGTAAGAAGTTTTAATTCAACTGAGAATCCCATTTATGATTCCAAAACTAAATTTAAATTCAATTTTCTTTTTTCTTTATTAGATACAACATCATTTTTAAAGGAGAGTTTTACAATACTGAAAGAATATAATGGCCTTTCAGTGTCATAGATGGCAAATGTAATTTAAAGAATAAACTATTGCAACTGTGTAAACACTAATAGTTGAAGTTGCCTGGTGAACAAAGTAAGGAAAATGATACTAAGGGGAATTCTATGTATAAGGACTAAAATCCTAAGTTGATTTCTAAAATCCACACTTACAATACTCTAGTTTAAGAATTGCAGGGGGCTTCCCTTGTGGTGCAGTGGTTGAGAGTCCACCTGCCGATGCAGGGGACGCGGGTTCGTGCCCCAGTCCGGGAGGATCCCACCTGCCGCGGAGCGGCTGGGCCCGTGAGCCATGGCCGCTGGGCCTGCGCGTCTGGAGCCTGTGCTCCGCGGCGGGAGAGGCCACAACAGTGAGAGGCCCACGTACCGCAAAAAAAAAAAAAAAAAAAAAGAATTGCAGTATATTTGCAGTAATAATTTACAGGACACATTTCCAATAACTCTTTGTGGCTCTTGGGATAAATTTAACCTTGCAGTTGCATTTGCCAATGAAGAGTTTTATAGCTTCATGAAAATAAAATTTATTAAGGGTATAAATGTCACAAGAAAAACTGCATTTCTATAGAAAATAAGACAGAAGCAAGTAGGCATTAAAACTCGTAAAAAAATTTTGTCTCTGTGAAAGCAAGATGTATAATTACTTTATAACAAATTATTAAATCCTAATTTCTTGAGTACTCTAGTGAGTTATTATGATTACAAGTTTTATTTCCTTTATTGTGTGTTCAGTACTTTAATTTGTAGATTTTAAAAAGTATTATCCAAGTTTCAGGTGTACAGTGTTATAATTCAACAACTGTATACACTACAGAGTAATCACCACAAGTCCATCACCAAACAGTTGACCCACTTCACCCATTTCACCCACCCTCAAATGCCCTTCCCCTCTGGTAACCACTAATCTAATATATATATCACATCTTCTTTATCCGTTCATTCATCAATGGACACTTGGATGTTTCCATACCTTGGCTACTGTAAGTGATGCTGTGATGAATATAAGGGTGTTAATTTGTAGAATTTATATAGAATGACCTCAAGCTTACTGTAATTTTTATTATTAAAAAATAAATAATATACTACCTTCTAAAATTTGTACTTGAGGAAAATAAAATTAATCGTCTTTAAGGAAGGGACAAATTTCCTATTTCACACAAAGGCAGTATATGGGTGGCAAAGCATAGTCTCAAAATGTTAAAAACATAACTCTTAAACAAATAGATAGCACATTACACTGCCTATCTCACAGTAAAACTTCATTTTTGAAATCCCGTTAGATACCCGCACCCTGTGCTTCCTTTCCAGTTTTCCTACCTACACTCCTCCCCAGCACCTTCCCTAGCACTTCTTTTTCCTAGTGCAAAGTGCTGCATGGTGGGGATAGTGAATAATATCCTCCAAACTGAGAAGGAACTTTGAGACTGAAAAACCAAGCAGGCAACTGTGTGAAGTGCAATTATGAAGTTTATTGTGGGTAACTTACATACAGGCAGGATCAGGTGGAGGAAGGTCCAGAGGCATTCGCGGCTGCACTCTGTGCTGCCGAAAGGGGTACAGGGGGTTTAAGGGGCCTAAACTAAAAACATAATCGACTACTAAGGGAGGAGCACGTCCATACCCATGGAAACTGGGGGTTTTCTTCCCTCCCCGCCGGGGGGGGGGGGGCGGGGTCTCATGACCATCAGGCCTTGCAGGCCATTAACCATCAGCACCAGCAAAAGGCATTCTTGCAGTTTTCATATTAGATGAAGGCAAGGGTAAATGTTGATAGGGAACTTATCTGGCTGTGGCACATTCCTGGTGAGTAGGCTAGAGCTCAGTCATGCAGAAAGGGGAGGGGGTCGTACTGTGGGCCTGAGATGGAGCTGACAAAATGGAGTCAGGGTGGTTCAGCCACACAGGAAATATAGCCTTCTGCAGTGTTGCAGCCTCACATCCAGTAGCCTCTAAGCAAAAAACATTTCACACTAATGGGATTCAAGACATGTGACCCCAAAATACGGCACCTTGGTATATTGACTATACACAGAAGGAGTATGGGAAAACAGCAGGAGGAAGGTCATGCTGACCTCCGCTGCCTCACCCTTCTCCTGTTTCAAGGTCAACAATCTCCCACGTGAATGTACCCTCCCTGTCCCAGGAGGAAGAAAGGCATCCTTATCACCAGAGACAGGGAACTGGGGGCTGAGAAATCTGTATAAATAAACTTTGTTAAACTAACTCTTATCTTCCTAGTTACTCCTTTATCACTGACTACTCCTAACCAAAACGTGTCTGTCTTCTCAGTTCATCACAAATTTAATGTTTCTTTGTCTACAAGATATAAAAGCTCCTACTCTGGTCACTTCTTTGAGTCTTCATTCTCTTGGGAAGGCACCTGTGCTTGTAACAATTCAGTAAAACGTGTATGTGCTTCGCCTGTTAATCTGTCTCACGTCAGTTTAATTTTCAGACCCAGCCAGTGACCCTAAGAGGTTGACAAAAACTTTCCTCCCCTACAGTACATTAAGATCCAAAATGAATAATAAATTTCAAATCAATTTTTTTTCTTTTTATTGTCACTGTTGGCCAAAACTGACCAGCCTTGCCTCAAAAAACATAAAAGACACTACTATATATAAAATAGATAACTAATAAGAATCTGCTATATAGCACAGGGAACTCTACTCAATACTCTGTAATAGGGACTTCCCTGGCAGTACCGTGGTTAATATTCTGTGCTTCCACTATAGGGGCACGGGTTCGATTTCTGGTCGGGGAACTAATATCCTGCATGCCGTGTGGCAGGGCCAAAAAAACCAAAAAAAAGGACGACAACAACAAAAACCCCACACAATTCTGTAATGGCCAATATGGGAAAATAATCTAAAAACAAACAAACAAAAGATAAGCTGGCTTGTCTGTTTCCAGTCTTTATTTCCTCAACACTAACCCTGTGTTCCATGTTTTCACATCTGTTATAACAATCCGTAGTATAAGGTAGGCTGATATTACTATCACCATTTAACAAATTAAACAACTGAGTTCAAAGAGGCTGGCATGTTATAGATAATAATAAATAGCAAGGCTCCAATTGAGATTCAGGTCTTCACATTCCAGGTTCAGAGGTGATTCCTTATTGCTCAGCTCAGAAGTTATAGCCCTTCCGTTCTGCTCAGGTAAATCCATGATTTTGTGCTCAATCTAAGGTGCTGCTTAGAATCTATTAACTATTTATTTCTTCTCCAGGATTTCTCAACCTCAGCATTATCAACATTTTTCTTTTTCTTTTTCTTCTTCTTTTTCTTTTTCTCAAGAGGCTGTCCTGTGTACTGTAGGATGTTTAGCATCATCCCTGGCTTCTACTCACCAGATGTCAATAGCACCTACTCCCAACCTTCCCTACCCGCAGTCATGACAAAATCAACCCGGGTTGAGAATCACTGTTTTACTCTGTGCTGAATTCCTTTAGAATTTGCATCCTCTGTTCCCTTCAGTATGTGAGAACACATGGAGTCTCAGACCTGGTGTGTCAATGTGGAAAACCTCCCTGCCTGTACCCTGTACTCGGTCCCTCTCCTGCAGTAACTGACATCCTCACTGTAAACTTCTATCAGTTCTTGGAAGGTATCCAAAACCTACTTACATTGGCTTGATTCTGTGCAAGCTCATCCAGTCTACTTGATGCAGTGACTGTTCAAGATCAGGGGTCCTGAATTGAATTGGCTGCCCCGAAATGATTTACTGGAGACTTCTGGAAGTGTCCCCCACAGCTAGATTAACTATTTTGATTAATTTGGCCTGTCAGTTTGTTGGGAAGGAAGGGAATAGCCATTTAATTTATTTATTCACTTAATTTATTCAACTTAATAATTTATTTAGATTCATTCCTTTACTTAACTGATACTGGGACTGAGATGATTTTTTTTTCACTAAATTGAACAGCTAAAATTATCAGATCAGTTGTACATTTAGACTCAATCTGAATGCAGCTTCTATCTCAGCACAAATTATTTCATATCCTTTATTCCCCAGAGAATGTAGCTCAGTTAATAATCAATTTTCAGAGGCTGTTTCTAACCACTCTCTTTTCTTTTTATAGCAGAGAGAGTAGGAGAATTTTTTCCTTAAATTTCAAAAACTATTTTAAAAAATAAATGTTTGAGGAGCCCTTGTGCTTGTTTGATCATGACTTTCAGGCAAGAGAGGGTATCGTTAGTATGTACATAGAACTCAGAACAATCAGTGTGTGTCATTGTACGTCCATGGTGAATTTCCTGTGTGATGGAGGGAAGAATAAGAGGAGACAGACCAGAGGGTTCATGTCACACTAGATTTCTTAGGAAGCTTGTAAAAAGGATTTACTGTATTTTGATTAATCCATCCTTCATCCACCTTGAGTGTCTCCATGGCAACCAGATATTTGTTTCCCAAAGATGGGCTTTCAGACTGGAAGGTTCATTCAGCTCCATACAAAACCCCCTGTATTCCTGTGGCCCACATCTTTGAAATTCCACATGCATAGACAACCACTCCCAAACCCTTATCTGTGTTAGTGATCCCAGTGCTAGTATCATTTTATCAATGGCAAGACATGATCAATTGTTTGAAGCATTTTCTCAGCCAACAGAAACATCTGTTTCACCTCTATTCCTCAAAAATATCAAGTGTTTTAAGCTCAGCCTAAAGGAAGCTAGCTGAACAGTCATTATGGGGCTTTAAAAAATATATACAATGTCACATATTGGTTAGAGTATTTCAGAGCATCCACCAATTAAATGCTCCTATGAATTAAAAAATTACCTTTCATCAAAAATTAATGGTTCCTTTGCCAAAACAGTTATAAAGCAGAATCTAATTCAAGGTATAGTAACATGCAAAGAACATATATTTTATAAATGAGGTTGGGATGATTTGCCCAAAGTCTCACATTAGTTAGAAACTGACCTTAAATAAGGACATGGAGACCCAAACTCCCAGCACTCAGCTCTGCCCACCCTGCAGCAGGGCTACCTTCTTTTGCCCATAGAGGAATCTGAGCAGTGCCCTGATTATGTGCTGTCTGAGTCTTCCACTTTGTGGGAACAGGATACTCCTCTGTCCTGCCCCCTCTCCAACTCTTTACTCTCAATATGGAAAGATGGCATGGATGGAGGGATGGAAGAAAAGCTCTATATTAAAAGTCTGGAAAATATATAACTTTTCTTACCCATATCTCCAAAAGGTGTTATATGGGGGAAATTCACTTCAAATATCTTGCATTCCTTTCTTTTTCATGACCATAAATGATTTTTATAATCAACAAAAACAAAAAAAGCACTTTCATTTTGAAAAAACAAAATAATGTTCTTCAAAGCTCAAATTATACTCTAAAGTAAATTTATTTCTAATGTAAAAACAAACAAAAATGACCATTTATGCAATTGTAATGCAGTAAGTAGGAGTTGCACAATTTCTCTCATTTTATTTTTTTAAAAATCATCACATGGTTTGTAATGCCCTTATTAATGATTAAGGTAATAAAATCATGTTCTTTTACCCACATTATGGGACTAATAATTTCAACCTTTTTTTTTCCTGCCTAAAAGTAATATTGAATTAGTCTGACACAGTTTAGGAATCATAACTTGAATTATTGGAATTCATTTGGGAAGCCCAGCCTCACTTAAAATTGCTGCTGTCTGCAGTATAATAAATGTGATCGATGGCCTTCTGCAGCGATGCAGCTCAGCTGCTCCTCCATTGCTGAGAGAGGTCTCTTTGTGTGTGTGCCTGTGCAGATTTCTTCAACATTCTGCAACTGTTTCCAACAGGAGCTAGTTTTCAGCCTCCTGTTCACAGTTATTTAAGAATAGACTGCTATTTTCCATTTACCATGGATCAATTTAGATTGCCTATAGCAAAAAGAATCTCGTTAAAGATTGATGACTCATAAAAAACAGTAAAAACATACACAGAGAGAGCCTTTATCAGTTCTACCTTACTTGATTCTTTGTCATTTTGAGCTAGAAGAAAAAACTCGTTTCTACTAGAAACTAGAACTTTCCCATGATCATCAAATTAGGCAAATTAACACGAGACGACTTAAATTAGTCTCACTGTTGCTCTTTAAGGAATAAATGTTTAAATAAACTTCCAACCAAAGTAAAAACAGACTGTAGCCAATGCCCCACCCCCAACATCTCTTCAACAATTCTGATCCCCCTCTGCTGGATTTCCTTCTTCCTTCCATTGTACTTATCACTCGAATTAGCAATTTTCAGAAAAATTTTTTGACATACCTCTTGCAGTCGGTTACAATATAACTGTATTGAGTTAAAGCAGATAATCTAAGAAATACCCTTTGCTACCTTGTGAAATATTTAACTCATAAATCACTTCTTTCATTTAGTAAATTTATAAATATAAATAAATATTTGCAAAGAAAAACAACTGCCCAGGAGCCTTGTCAGGGTTTTATCCTAAATACAATTGCAAAATCTTAAATCATAGACTTTTTGATTTGGAAGAAATCCTAGAGACTATTTCATACATGGTGATACTAAAGTAAGTTGAGGTTTGAGTAACTTACCCAATTTTGCAGTGCAAGTGAATAAGGAATCCAAATGCTCCTGAAATCTTTCCACCTTACTGAAACATGAGGGAAGGGGGCAGGGCACAACCTTTGAAAGAATAACATAGCCGGAGGACATGACATAAATTGATGAAAACCAAATGGGTCCAAGCTGGAGGACAAGTCAACTTCCACTAGATCTTGAGCCTCAGTATACGCCCACTGTAACACATCAGCAAGCTAAATGACACACACACAGGCGCCATGACAGTTCCAAGGATCCAGAAGGATCAGAAAGTGGGCGGTGGCCCAATCCCTGGAAATCCCTGCCCCTTCCCAAAATAGCTAGAATACTCCTCTCACTCATTAGCCTATGAAATTACCCACCCCTATAACCATACCCTGGTGCCTTTCTCATCTTCTGAGATGGCCCACACTCTGTGGAGTGTGTTTCTCTCTAAATAAATCCACTTCTTATCTATCACTTTGTCTCTCAGTGAATTCTTTCTATGATGAGACATCAAGAACCTGATCTTCAGTAAGTCCTGAAATCAGGTGTGTGATCTCAGTTGGAAGACTGGGGGTTTTGGCCAGGTTCGAGTCCCAGCCGCGTGGGTTCAAGTCCCAATCAGGATTTTGGCCAGCTTCAAGTCCCGGCATGTGGGTTCAGGTCTCAATCTGAGGTGCATGGTTTCACTACTATTCTGCTTTTCTACTGGGGGAGCGGAAAAGAAAGGCACGCACATGACCTTCCTCATTCAACACAACAATCTTGTGAGGTACATATGATCCTGATTGAAGAGATAAAGAAAACTCTTCTGAGATATAACTTCTCAGTTGTCCAAGGTCACACAGCTACTAAGAGTAGTGGAATTTGAACCTCAAATTGTAACATGAGTGGATTCTATGAGCAGCCTCTATCCTTAGTCACATCCAAGTTCAGACTATTGATGAAAGGCATTGATAAGAAGAGAATATTTTGGAACTCGCCTGGCAGTGCAGTGGTTAAGACTCCGTACTTCCACTGTAGGGGGGTGTGGGGCACGGGTTCAATCCCTAGTCGGGGGAACTAAGGTCCCGCATGCCATGTGACCAAAAAAACAATATTTTACTGAAGATTGGGAGGATCCACTGAGAAAAATTCATATCACATTAGGCAAAAAGTAAAATTCTTCTTTGGGTATTTCTGTTATCTCCCCCCAAAAGTTTCCTATCCTCAGAGGTTTCTGTTTTCTATGATGTTACAAGTGGCAATGCAAATAATTAATAAACATTCTATAATAAGGGATAGAAGAGAATTTTATTCAAGCTGACGACTATAACCTAGGAGACACAGATTTAAGAAGCACTTGAACTGTGTTCTGATGGTCTACAAAATGAGGGAGGCTTAATAGGCAAAAGCCGCAAAGTTACATAATTGTCAAGGATTAGGATTGGAGGGACTTCTCTGGCGGTCCAGTATTTAGGACTCAGAGCTTCCGCTGCAAGGGGCGCTGGTTCCATCCCTGGTTGGGGAAGTAAGATCTTGCATGCCGTGCAGTGCAGCCGGGGGGGGGGGGGGGGGGAAATAGGATTGGAGCTGGCAAGAAGTAAGGGTGCTTTTTTAGCAAGGATTCCTTTGGTTCTGAAACAGTTGCATAGTTACAAGGGGAGACCTTGAGACCGTAAGGCTGCAGCGGGCATCTGCTAGCAGATACTGTTTTGAAAATGGCTGGCGGTGTCCTTGAGTTTGATAACAGTTCAGAAAAGTGAGGAATAGATGCAGGAATGTGCCGGAAACCACACCCACGATGGACACCCAGCTCCATTTTGAATACCTGAACCATAGTTCCTCCATTTTGATTATTAAATGATCTTAAACATGTCATCACAAGGGAAAGGAATTATAATTGCTTAATTAACATAAAAGCTAAGGTTTGTGAAAAGATGGCCTATCGCCAAGGATGCATACATACAAACGCTGCAAACATTTTACTTCAAAAAGAAAAAAATGGGGTGCGGGATTCCTTGGCGGTCCAGTGGTTAGGACTCTGTGCTTCCACTGCAGGGGGCATGGGTTTGATCCCTGGTCAGGGAACTAAGATTTTGCAAGCAGTGCAGCACAACCAAAAAAAAAAAAAAAAAAAAAAAGGAAGGAAGGAAGAGAGAGAAAGGAAGAAAGAAAGAAAGAAAAGAAAAAAATGGGGGAAAGGGGGAAAACATAGCCAAGCTAAAAACAAAAACCCAAGATGCCAAAAAGAGAGTGAACTGAAAGTCTAAGCAGCATGAGGAGGCTGAAGCCAAAATGGCTCACAGAGTTGTTGGAGCTGGTTGGAGCCTTACATGCCGTGGGCTAGAGTGAGGACAACTTCTCAGGAATTAGCATTCAGCCCATGCCTTGTGTGCACAAAGAGCTGGACCAGGGCTGTGTGCATAAAGCTAAGAGTTTTGGAGGACTGCTCCAGCTCTGAGATGCAGATTTAGAAAACATAACCAAATAAAGTTCATAGAAGAATATAAAGGAGACTATCTTTGTGACCTCAGGTGGGAAACAATTTTATAAACACAGTTCAAAAATTGGAACCATAAAGCAAACTATCGATGAACATAGTTATATCTAGATAAAGGATTTCTATTTAATGAAGCACACCAGGGTAAAAAATTAATAGAGAAGAATATGTGAATATATTTGTGATGTCTATGGGAAGAAAAGGGTTAAGCTGTAAGTGTGCAGTCTCTTCTCTCCTTTGATTAGGGGGAAAGAGCGTGGGGGCAGAAATAAGACAGGTGACCAGACCTTATTTCCTTGTAAAAATGCTAATGAATATCTCCTAGCAAAAGAACTAAAGGGATTTTCTAGCAAGGGAGTCCTTATCTATGGAATGTTTTTAACAGGAAGAACATAGTTGGTTAAGATTGCTTCTGATAAACAAGCCAGGAATCTATGGATTTATGGGCATGGCTCAAGGGAAAATATTATGTAATGGATAAAACCATCTAAGTATAAATTGGAGATGTTCATGACCTAGATGACAAAATATTCATTTATCCCATTTCTAGTGAACTTAACTTGATCACATGGTTAAGATGGTATCTGCCAAAATTTCTCCACTTATTATTTTCCCTTTTTCATTGTAAACAAGAACAAAAGAGCATTTTTGCTCACCATCCAGTTCTACAAAGATTCATTCACCCACTGCAGTTTCTGACCAACAGTGCACTCTGTGCTTCAGACAGAAAGTTAAGGTGATAATGGGATGAAGCACTCTTGTTCCAGATAGAGGAAATGAAGATGATAACAGGATGCTCTGTGCTTTGGACAGGCAAGGCCCTTAGATATTTAGATGTATAATCTTGGGAAGAATTTTATTGAACCCAGGTTCCTGCATCTTTCCATTCATAGAAAAGCACTAAAACCATTAACTTGAAATACTTGTTCTTTGCGACTAGTAGAAATCTTTTACCAAAATGTATACTTGACTGCATGTATTACCCAGCCAAAATCACAGATAAATTGTCTTCTCCCTCTACCTCTTCGGAACAGCTTTCCCAGAGCTACTGAGCAGCTGTCACCGGGCTATAGTCCTCGAAGACCCTGAATAAAACTCAAACTCACAGCTCTTATGTTGTGTCTTTTTCTTTCGGTTGGCATAATAAGTATCTTACAGAGAGATACTTTAAGACTATGTTAAGTATCCTGTTTGTCATCAAATTTTCACCCATTCATTTTAGCCTCCCTTGATGACTCTCCCCTAAAATTATTATTCTGTGTTGGTTGCCAAATGGCAATTTTCTAATTGAATCATTTGTTCTGCATTTATTAGCTGGCACTCTGATGAAAAGAAGACATTTCACTTCTCCCCCATTTCTTTTTAAATTTTTATTGGAGTATAGTTGATTTACAATGTTGTGTTAGTTTCTACTGTACATGAAAGTGAATCAGTTATACATATATATATATATCTACTCTGTTTTAGATTCTTTTCCCACATAGGTCATTACAGAGTGTTGAAAAGAATTTCCTGTGCTATACAGTATGTTCTTATTAGTTATCCATTTTATATATACTAGTGTGTATATGTCAATCTCCTGACTTATCTCCCCATCCCCCACTTTCCCCCCTGGTAACTATAAGTTTGTTTTCTACATCTGTCACTCTATTTCTGTTTTGTAAATAAGTTCATTTGTACCATCTTTTTAGATTCCACATATAAGCGATATCATATGATATTTGTCTTTCTGTCTGACTTACTTCACTCAGTATGACAATCTCTGGGTCCATCCATGTTGCTGCAGATGGCATTATTTCATTCTTTTTTATGGCTGAGTAGTATTCCATTGTATATATGTACCACATCTTTTGTTTTTTTAAATTTTTGTTGGAGTATAATTGCTTTACAATGTTGAGTTAGTTTCTGCTGTACAGCAAAGCGAATCAGTTATACATATAAGTATATCCCTCTTTTTTAGATTCCCTTCCCATTTAGGTCACCACACAGCATTGAGTAGAGTTCCCTGTGCTATACAGTAGGTTCTCATTAATTATCTATTTTATACATAGTAGTGTATGTATGTCAATCCCAATCTCCCAGATCATCCCACCCACCACTTCCCCCCTCAGTATCCGTAAGTTTGTTCTCTCCATCTGTCTCTATTTCTGCTTTGCAAATAAGTTCATCTATACCATTTTTCTAGATTCCACATATAAACGATAGTATACCATATTTGTTTTCCTCTTTCTGACTCACTTCACTCTGCATGACAGTCTCTAGGTCTATCCATGTCTCAGCAAATGGCACTATTTTGTCCCTTTTTATGGCTGAGTAATGGTCCATTGTATATATGTACCACATTTTCTTTACCCATTCCTCTGTCAGTGGACATTTAGGTTGCATCCATGTCCTGGCTATTATAAATAGTGCTGCAATGAATATTGGGGTGCATGTATTTTTTCAGATTATGGTTTTCTCTGGATATATGCCCAGGCCCCATTTCTTTATTCAATCTTTATTTACATCAGCATGGACTCAGATTCATACATTATTCCTTCGGTTATGATCTAGTGTTATCATTGTTTATTTTGCTGTGTAACTTATCCCAGATTTGCCCAGTGGGTGTCCTTTATTTTTTATTTGTCTTTTTATAGTAGGTACTCCTAAGGTGAAATTGCATAGAAGGTGAAATAAAGAGAAAGAAAAAATGATGTTCCTAGCATTATATTTTCAAAATGTATAAAGCAAAACCTAAGGGAGTAACTAGGAAAACACAAATAATCCAAAGCTATTGGGAGTTTTAAAAAACCTCTCTCTGAATCTGATAGTTGAAGCAGACCAAGTGGATCATTGCTAAGGATACAGATGTGAATAACGTACCTAAGAATATTCACCTAATACATATAGACTATTGTGCCCAACAGGTAGAAAATGCGTGTTCTTTTTGAGGAAACATGAAAAACTTTTTACTTGGAAATATTTTAAAATATACAGAACATTAAATAGGGAAAGCTAGAAATAGTACAAAGAACACCTATATAGCCTTTACTCAGACTAACCTATTGTTAATATTTTCTCCCATTTGTTTTATCATTTTCTATGTATATGTATGCAGTGTTTTTCCTGAATCATTTTAGTGTAAGTTGCACACATTGTGGTTATTCACCCTTAAATACTTCAAGGTATATTTCCTAAAAATAGGGATATTCTCTTGTATTAGCACCACACAGTTATCACCCTTAAAATCTTATATTGGTACTTTAATCTAACCTACTGTTTATATTCCAATTTTGTTAGCTGACCTAATAATATCATTTATAATGTTTTTTTTCTCATCTTGCATAGCATCTAGTTAAGGTTAGGTATTGCATTTATTTGTCATTATCTTTGGCCTATTGTGAAATTCTTTTTAAAATTGACCAGGTTTGACCACAGTGTAGTAGTTTTCAACCAAAAAAAAGATAATTGCATACATATTTAAAAAAAAAAACAACATAAATTATTATTTGAAAAGAAAAAGTGAAAATTAGCAGTATTTTATATTGAGATCCAAAAAACAAACTAAAAAATTGCATTTCAAATTTGTGGAATATACCAAGATTAACGCTCTGAGGAATATTTGTAGCCTTGAATGCACTAATCTGAAGACATGAAAGGTGAAAATAAAGACTTCCACTCAAGATAATAAGAATAACATTAAGCAAGCAAACTAATGAAATAGATAACAACAAAGAGAGCTAGTCAGTACATCCCCAAAGTAGTCATTAAAAAGATGAATATAAAAGATAACACTCTGTGAATAAGTCAGAGAAAAACAAATACCGTGTGCTAACACATATATATGGAATCTAAAAAAAAAAAAATTTTCTGAAGAACCTAGGGGCAGGACAGGAATAAAGATGCAGACTTAGAGAATGGACTTGAGGACACGGGAAGGGGGAAGGGTAAGTTGGGACAAAGCGAGAGAGTGTCATGGACATATATACGCTACCAAATGTAAAATAGATAACTAATGGGAAGCAGCCGCATAGCACAGGGAGATCAGCTCGGTGCTTTGTGTCCACCTAGAGGGGTGGGATAGGGAGGGTGGGAGGGAGACACAAGAGGGAGGGGATATGGGGATGTATGTATATGTATAGCTGATTCACTTTGTTATAAAGCAGAAACTAACACACCATTGTAAAGCAATTATGCTCCAATAAAGATGTTTAAAAATTTTTTTAAATAAAAGATAACACTAGATAATCTGAGCAAGAATAAAAGGAAGAAGTCATAAGCAATAAATAAAAATTATGACATTTTTACAGGTATACAAAAATAATTTTTAAAAATTTAACCAGTAAATTTTAAACATTGGATGCAATGGACAATTTTCTAAAAAAACAGAAAAAATACAAATTACCAAATCTTACTGGAAAAAATTAAAAGTTGAGTAAACTAATAAACATTAAAGAAGTTGAAAAGGTTGTCACATTTTCCCCTTCCTGTACCAAAGGACAATTTTTCAGGATGAAAAATATATGTTTTATCAGGCTTTTAAAAAATACATAATTGCTATTTCATATAAAATGTTTCAGAGAATAGAAAGAGGAAAAATCACCAAATTACCTTGCTATCAAAGAGAACAAGGACAGTACAATTTTACTATGAGCACGGATGCATTAATCCTGAAGTTTAAAAATAAATCAAATTCTGAAGTACAGTCAGTTCTCATTATTTGTAGATTCCATATTTATGAACTCCCCTACTTGTCAAAATGTATTTGTAACCCCAAAATCAATACTCAAAGTGCTTGCACTGTTATTCAAAAATATGTGCAGAGTTGCAAAAAATTTGAGTTGCCTGAGCTGGTTCCCAGCTGCGGTCAGACAAGGCAACACTCTGCCTTCCTGTTTTCACTCATTTACAGTAAACTAGTGTTTATTCTGCAGCCTTTTTAGTGCCACATTTTTCACATCTTTGTGCTTTTTGTTTGTGATTTTGCTGTTTAAAATGGCCCCCAAATATGTGCTAAAATGCCGTTTGGTGTTTTAAGCACAAAAGGCTGTGATGTGCATTTCAGAGAAAATACATGTTAGATATGCCTCACTCAGGCATGAGTTACAGTGTTGTTGGCCATGAGTTCGATGCTAATGAATCAACAATATATATTAAATAAAGTGTCTTTAAACAAAAGCACACATAAAGCAAGATATGTTGACCAGCTGACTAAAATGTATCTAGAGTTTTACAGGAACCTAACTTTGTATTTCCTCTAGGAACAATGATTCAGTGTTCACTAATTCCGTGTTTGCAGCAACTATATAGACCATAGCTATGGTGAATAATGAGAAGTGACCGTATGTATAGTATAAATGTGGTGTGTGTGTATACAAAACAATATATCATAATCAGGTAAAGTTTCTCTCATCAGTACAAGGATGGTTAACACAAAACTATCAATATAATTTACCACGTTAGATTTAACAAAGAGAAAGTCACCATAATCTTTCCAATAGAGTGAGATGAAAACACTCAGTAAAATTCAATATTCGTTTATGATAAAGGCTCTTAGCAAAGTAGGAATAGAAGGCAACATCTTTAAACTCATCAATGGTTTTGTAAAAAATTAATAAACAGAAACCTCAATTAAATAGAGTTGGAAGACCAGAAGAGGGAGCTCTCATGCCCTACGATGATAACAAAGCCCAATGGGAAAAAGAAATACTCCTTTCCTGACAGGGACTCAGCCAATGAAAAACCATGGTTTCTTTGTTTACTATAGCCCTCCCATCTTCCTTTTCCTCCCTATAAAAAGCATTCTCTTTTCTTTGTCCTTCAGGAACTTGCATGTGGCTCACCATGATTACAGGCCCTGAATTGTAATTCTCTGCTGTCCAGAATAAACCCATATTTGCTGGGGAAATATCTGGTTGTCTATTTGTTTCAGGTCAACAGTTTGGTAAACTCATATGAAAGAATAAAAGTCTAAAATAATACTGAAAAATAAAAAGGGATACCTAAATTTACTATAAAGCCATATAAATGAAGACAGTATGACATAGGGACTGGTAAATACATAAAAGACCCCAGAAACACAAACAATCACATATGAGGCTTTAATGTGTTAGAGAGATGTCCACACAAATTACTAGAAAAATAATGGACAAGTCAATAAATAGTCCTGGGTTAATTGGATTACCATATGAGAAAAAGTAAAAGTAGATTTCCATTTCATGAGAAAACTCCAAAAGTATATCAAACTTAATTGTAAAAATAATTATTTAAAAATTTCAGGGAGGGATAATTTAGGAGTTTGAGATTAACATATATACACTACTATATATAAAATAGATAACCAACAGGACCTACTGTATAGCACAGGGAACTCGACTCAATATTTTGTAGTAACCTATAAGGGAAAAGAATCTGAAAAAAATGCATATCTATATATAGATATATATGTATCTATATATCTGAGTCACCTTGCTGTACACCTGAAACTAAGACAACATTATAAATCAACTATACTTAAATAAAAAATAAAAATTTCAGAAGAAAATGTAGGAGAATATTTTTACAGCTTTGGAGTAATGATGGATTTCTTAACGACAAAATAAAAATTTTAAAAACAAATCATAAAAAATATATGTATTTTGGTACATCAGTATTAAAACTTTTAAACAAAATCGTTGTAAGCATTTGTTCAGAGACAAACCACAAAGGATTATGTTGACAAAAAATTAATCACTTGATCTAAGAAATGGAAAATTTTATTCGAGCCAAACTGAGAATTATAACCTGGGAACAGCATCTCAGAAGTCTCTGAGAACTGTTCTGCCCCTTAGAAGTCAAGGCACAGTTATATAAGTTTTTGAGATAGGGGCTATACATTAAATGATGTATTATTGACAATTTACACAATCCAGATCTGGCCCCTTACAAGATCAGGAAGGAATGTTATCTTCTAAGGAGCTGTCTTGTTGATGCTAGGAGAATATTGCTCTTTATGTTTGAGCAGATATTTCTGCTGATGGGGGAGGTATGGTCAATGCATAATGCAGATACACAATGCACAGTAGAGGGGAGAGAGGGGGCCAAAGGACAGAGAAGATTTTTTATGTTTAAAATTTTATTGTCTTGCCATAATATATGAATTTTCTTTCACAATTAGTATCCAGAATATAAAACGAACAAATCAATGAACAGAGGCAAGGAGAAAGTCGACATTATAGGTTTTTTAAGACAAAGAATTGAGCAGGGAGTTCACAAATGAAGAATAACTGATGAACATGTAGAAAGGTCTTCAATCTTGTCAGTATTCAGGGAAGTACACAATAAAATGTATGAGATATTTTATATCTATCAGACTGGCAAAATTTAAAAGTCTTATAATATCAAGTGTTTACAAGGATGTGAGAAAACTGGAATGTATAAGTTGCTAGAACTTGTTTGAAAAATTACTGGAGTAATAGCTATTAAGTTGAAATGACCATACCCTACAACCTAGAAATTTCACTTTTTCAGTATCTCTGACACATGTATACAAGGAGACTTTTAAAAATGTGCTACATTGTAACAAGAAAATTTATTTGTAAACAACTCATCTATCAGCTGGGAGATGGATAAACAAATGTTGGCATGTTTACAGAGTACAATACTATATGGATTACTATTTGAATGAAAAAATCAATCTATGTGGATCAATAGATCTCAAAAGACATTGCTGGGCAATAGATCCAAGCTGCAGAATCATATGTGTTGTATGATTCCATTACATAGTTTTTCAAACACATAAAATATAATTTCTCTCTACAGAAAATATAAAGAGTGGACTGACTCCATGTCAGATTTGTAGTGCGGAGATGTGGGGGGAATAAAGTAGAATACAACTACATCTATAATATCCCATTTATTTATTAAAATTTTTAGAAAAAAATGATGAAACAACATTGATTAATTGAGTAATGAATACAAATACATTGGTTATATTATTTTCTCTACTGTTTTCTCTATTTTTAAAAAATTAATGAAAATTAAAGTCGTGAATGTTTAACTGAAATTAGAGGTAATAAACATGTACCGTCATCAAACTCTGAAGCCCTTAATGGTATCCAGAAATTCCCTTTCGTTAAAATATCTAAAGTAGGCCCATTGGGACTTCCCTGGCCGTCCAGTGGTTAGACTTCACCTTCCAATGCAGGGGGTGTAGGTTTGATCCTTGGTCAGGGAGCTAGGATCCCAACATGCCTCACGGCCAAAAAACCAAAATATAAAACAGAAGCAATATAGTAACAAATTCAATAAAAGACTTTAAAAATGGTTCACATCAAAAAAATCTTAAAAAAAAAAAAAATAGGCCCAGGATGGAGTCACTCATGATAAACTAAGATGTAACTTTCTGTGCTCTGCTCCCCAGAAAAGGAAGGCCCAGATCAACCAATCAGTGCTTGCCTCCTCGGCACAGGTTATCTGACCTGTTCTAAGACTTACCATGGCTACAAATAAGGAAAGTAACCTGCTCTAACCAATCAACACACGCTCAGTATAATGTGCTTGTTTCTGCTCACTTTAGGCTATTAAAAGCTCTTGCCTTGTACAGCACTTTGGAGCTCCTTTCTATCTGCCAGTGTGGATGCTGCCCAATTCATGAATCACTGAGTAAAAGTCAGCAGATCAGTAAATTGTCTATAGAAATTTTTCTTTTAATACCTTGCAACTTGATTTTTTTTAATAGGATGTCTATATGATAAACTATAAGTCAGTACTCAAAAACACTTTGATGGAGTTATTAGTGATATGAAAAATGCCAATGATTTGTAATATTCAGTGAAATAATGCAAAAATTTTTAATGTATATTTAGTAAGTTCTAAGTTAGTAAAAATGCAAGCGTACAGACAGATTGGAAGGAAATACAATTCAACCAAGGGTTATTTGTCTCATCTCTGAGCAGTACGATTCTTAAACAGATTTTCTTCCTTTGCAATTTCTGTTTTCTAGTTTTTCTAAAAAGAAAATATTTTAGAATCAGGAAACACTATCTTTAAGTTAAAAATGGTTTTTCATAAAAAAGCTTTCAAGGTGTTTTTATTAACAAGTTTGTTTTCTATTTCTCTCATGACTAGCATTGAAATAGCATTTATTTTTACTGTTACATGTGAGTGATTTAAGAATTTAAACCAACCCCTACATAATATTTTAGATCAGTCCTCACTTGTGATTTGGAAATATTTAAAGCTTTCAAAATAGGAGTCCATTCCAGAGAACATGACAGAACATCAGCCGTTGCAAACATCTGTCTAATCTTGGGACCTTGAACCTGTTTACTGGCTTATAGAGTGGTAGGCAGAGCCAGAGCCCAACAATTATCCTACCATTCACTTGCTATGAGTAATGACCATCTGCTGGGGACTGGGGAGGACCCAGCTCAGCCAACTTGACTGCCTTGGTTTGCATGATAAAGGAAGGTCACAGAAAGTCAATACAATTGAGAGCAACTCCCCAGGTGGCAGAAGTGATCTGCAAGCAATGGCAGAAATGGCTTACATTTGAGGACTGCAACTCTGAAATGCATTTTCTCTTTGGGGATTGCACTTCTCAAAAAGGATGCTACTTACAAAATATAAGTGAAATTCAAAAACTACATCTCTTTAGAAGGGCTTAGGTTTTTTGTTTGTTTGTCTCCTCTATTACTGCATGGAAAGAAATATGTAGAATATTTTTTTCTTCTTGGATCTCAAGTGCAAAAGAGTTTATCATATTTTTCAGTTCACATTTCACTATCACCATAGATCCATGAGAGGCTTTCTTCTATTTAATTATAAAAATATTTTCTCCTTTAGGCTGAAACGCAACTCTCATTATCCTTCCTCCTTCCTGTTTTAATGTGTTAAATAAATGTTATTAAATATAAATGTTTTGTGAATGAACAATGAACCAAGTCCTCCACTTTCTCATGTGTTATTTTCCTATAACAATATTCTGAGAATTTTTATAAATTAAGGACCTTCTGCTACTTCGATAAAGTATATTATCCATTGAAAAGTTTGTCCAAATAACAGTCAGCATTACTGAGACACATGGAAATAAGGAGGGGTGGGAAAGCTCTGCTTACTCTAAGAAACAGCTGGCTTTTTGTCAAGCCTGCCAACAGAATGGCCAATCAGACAAGAACAAACACAAGCACATCATTCATTCATTCAACAAATATTTATTGAGTGCTTGCTTTGTCAGGCTGAGACAAGGCCTAGCAACCGATCACGAATCATGGTTGCAGTTCCTGCTTTGTCACTTGTTAGCTGCACGAATTAGTGCAGTCACCTAAATTCTCTATATCTTATTTCTTCATTTGTAAAGTGAGAAAAATAAACCCCACCCTATCTCCTTTGCAAGATTGTTTTGAAAATTAAATAGATATTGAAGGGTAAAAGAGTATGCAACCCCAAAATATGCCTCTTGGGCATATGGATTATTTTGAGCTGATTATTTTTGAGAGAAAGCAGACACAAGAGAATCTCTAAAAACTATTTTTTTAATTTTTATTTTGTCCACACCGTGCAGCTTGCAGGATCTCAGTTCCCTAACCAGGGACTTAACCCGGGCCAAGGCAGTGCAAGCACCAAAACCTAACCACTAGACCACCAGGGAACTTCCTAAAAACATTTTCTTTATAAAGGAAATTTATATTTATAAGAGAAATCTCTATTTGTGTCTCCTTTTCTCCAGGAACAAAAGGTTGGCTCTAAATAACAGGAGGATTTTGTCAATGGAGTAGGCACCCAGTTAAATCTGCATAACAAAGCTTGCCCTTCCTTCCTGTTAACCTCCCACATCTAGACTGCCCCATCCTCAACATCATTCTTTTGTCTTCAGCTGAAGATGACATCAAGGTGGTGTCTTGGGCCATTTCAGGGAGTCTTACTCAGTTTTCCTAGATATCTCCCATGTATACATGAAGTATACATGTTTATTAAACTTGTTTGTTTTTCTCTTGTTAATCTGTCCTTTATAATCTGGGGTGGTGTTTGAGCCAAGAATTTGTGCAGCTTCCTCTATACAAGTATCACAACTGTAGGGGTTCAGAACCAGTCTCCACAAAATGTGCCACTTTTGTATGAGGATTATTTTTGAGCTAAAGGCAGTCGAGACCCTGAAGAGTCAAGAGAAACAACTACCCCTCCTTTAACTACCTAGAAGAATTTAAATTGGGGATTATTCCCAGAAAAGAATTATTACCAGAGATAAAGTTTGTCTAAGTGCCCCATCAGTATGGCAGGGCAAATAGCTACTCACCAAACATCTGCTATTCTTCTTATCGTCCTGTGAATGATCCTCCTGTCCTTGCAAGCCTCAGGCCCCTGTCCCATTCCTTAGTTCAGAATGGCATATATACCTCATTTTATCTTTCTGTCTTTAAACTTCTCAGGTATGTGGTTCTCTGACCTTCTCATGTATGTGGGGTTCCAGTACCTACAAAATTAAATTTGATTTTCTCCTGTTAATCTGTCTCATGTCATTTTAATTCTTAGACCAGTCAGAAGAACCTAGAAGGGTAAAATTTTCTTTATCCTCAACACTAGTATTAATTTGTTGATGTTGCCAAAAGAAAGAGAGCAGAGGCCAGGGTAAGCCAGCTGAGAAGGAGCAGCAGAGGAACCTTAGCCATTGCTGTGGCCATGCTTATGAAAACTAATAATAAAACGCTTACAAGGAACTGAGGGGCTTCCCTGGTGGCACAGTGGTTAAGAATCTGCCTGCTAGGGCTTCCCTGGTGGCGCAGCGGTTGAGAGTCCGCCTGCCAATGCAGGGGACACGGGTTCATGCCCCGGTCCGGGAAGATCCCACATGCTGCAGAGCGTCTAGGCCCGTGAGCCATGGCTGCTGAGCCTGCGTGTCCAGAGCCTGTTGATCCGCAATGGGAGAGAGAGGCCACAACAGTGAGAGGCCCATGTACCGCAAAAAAAAAAAAAAAAGAATCCACCTGCCAGTGCAGGGGACACGGGTTTGAGCCCTGGTCCCAGTCGATCCCACATGCCAGGGAGCAACTAAGCCTGTGTGCCACAACTACTGAGCCTGTGCTCTAGAGCCCGGGAGCCACAACTACTGAGCTCACACACCACAACTACTGAAACTTGTGCGCCTAGAACCTGTGCTCTGCAGCAAGAGAAACCACCACAATGAGAAGCCTGCACACCGCAGCGAAGAGTAGCCCCTGCTCGCTGCAACTAGAGAAAGCCCATGTGCAGCAACAGAGACCCAAAGCAGCCAAAAATAAATAAATAAATTTATTTTAAAAAAAAAAGAAAAAGGAACTGAAGGATTTGAAGGAATGGTGACAATCTTGCCCACGATCACTGAGAGAAAAATTATGACTGAATGTGAAATAAAACCAGAAGGTAATGAACAGCAGGCAATCCAAAATGTTCTTACTCCAGCTTCAAGACATTTCCATCCTAGATTTGGGGAGAGAAAACAGGATACCCAAGGAATAATGTCATCCACTTCCCCAGATGTAAGGTCAAGAGCTCTTGTCACTCTGGTAAGTGTATGCAAACATCTCAGGAGCAGGGAAAACTGTGGAGTGGGATGAGAGATAGAATAAGGCCCCTGTAGAAAGAACGTGTAATAAGTGCGTGAGCCAAAACCAAAGGAAGGAGAAAACACAAATAGAATTTTTAAGCATTTACTCCGTGTTATAAAAGATATTCCAAGCAAAAATGAAAATAAGAAATATCATTGCACTGATTTATTTATAAGTGGGTAGTAGACCAAACATTTTCCCCCATACTTTAAAAAAAAAAAAAGTAAAAATGAAAATAAAAAGACTCATTGTAACCTTGAAAACATGATGTTGAGTGAAATAAGCTGGATACCCAAGGACAAATGTATGATTCCACATACAAGTGAAATAGCTAGAATAGGTAAATTCACAGAGTAGATTATATGTTACCAGGGGCTAAAAGGAGAGGGATTGGAGAGTTATTGCTTAATGGGTACAGAGTTTCTGTTTGGGGTGATGGAAAGGTTTTGGAAATAGTGGTGGTGGTTGCACAACATTGTGAATGTGCTTACTCCCACTGAATTGTACACTTAAAATGGTGAAAAGGCTAATTTTACGTTGCATATATATTTTACCACAATTTTTAAATGGAAGGGAAAATCCTCATTGCACTGATTTATCTTGAAACAATTAATAGAAAAACTAGCAGGTCGTAAGAGTATTTGGAATCCCAGAATTACAGCTAAAGGTGATATCCATAAAGCATATTTGGATCAAGCTGACACAGCCTGAAGAACTGCCTTAGTCTAGTTTAGAGACATCTCTGTAGGACAAGCAGGAGACTATGAAAACCTTGAGGAAGGGAGCTTTGTCATAAGAATCTTTTATCTTCTTGGTAACAGAATAGAATCTGGTATCCAGTTGATATTTAAATGGCTCTTGAATGGGGTATATAGAATCAAAGCTGTCTCATGAATTCACTGAAAAATAATCTATGGTTCCTCTTACGTACCAGGCACTGAGCTAGGTACTGGCAGTCTGACTGCCCTCCAAGCTCACAGTCCATAGAGAGAGAGCCGGGCTATAAGGCAGGGAGACTGAGGCACAAGTGGAGGGTCTGAGAGGCTATGGGAGAAGGCTTAGCTGGGTGTAGGAGAGTGGGGCATTGGGTGTCTGCAGAGGTTCTGATGCAAAAAAGAGCAGGATGGAGAAGTGATGAAAGAGCTCAACGTAGAGGATATAAATTTTATCTGAAGAGCAACTGTTACCGAACCAAACCTGGGTCCACTCACCTGTGCACAGTAAAGCCCATCTACTGACACCGGGTTGTGGTGAAGGAAAGTGCAGCATTCATTGTAAGGCACCAGACAATGAGTCTGGAGCAGTTCATGTTCGAAAAGCCCAAACTCCCTGATGGGTTTTTAGGGAGGCATTGTTAAAGGCCAGGTGAGGGAGGAGAGTCGCAGGGTATGTGATCGGCTTGTGCACAATTCTCTGATTGACAGTGAGGTAACAGGGCGATTTCACGGTTATCATTATTAATCCTCAGGCTCCAGTAGGTCTTGGAGTTATGTTCTCGTGGTCATCAAGTAGTTAACATCTTCCATTTGGTGGGGGGTTTTCACACCTGAATAACAACTCAGGAAATGTGCATCAGATACTATTATCTAGGTTCTTCAGAGAGGAGCTAAAGCAGAGGATATGGGGGAGGCGTCTGCCCTGGGAAGGCTCCATATAGAGTCCTGCTCGGTTACACAGTGAAAAGCTATTAAAAGGCTTTGATTCAAGGAGTAAAGTGAGTATATTTGTATTCTAAGAACCCTCTCTGTATTTACCAAAATACTAGTAAGATGTACCAAAATGTTATCCATGAGATTTCACTCAACCTTTACTTAAAAATATTTTTGTCTATTCTGCCTGAATATTTTACAGTAAGCATACAAAATATTTACAATCAACACAATCAGTAGAGCTCTTTTCATTAAGAAGAAATGAGAAAACAGGAGGAGACAAAGGAGGAAGAGGAAGAAAGAATGGGGAGGACCATCTGGTTGCAGGGTGAAGAGATTCAGGGAGGCTTCTAAAACCTATATCATACTGTGTTATTCTCTTGCTCAAACCCCCCAATGGCTTCCCAACATACTTGTATTGAAATCCAAGTCCCTGGACAGCCTGCATGTCTTAGGGGGCCTGGCCTTGCATATCTCTTGGACCTCCTTACACACCCCTCTTCCTTTGCCTCATTGAGCTACAACCATACTCAAAATCTTTGCTTCACTTTTTCACTGCATTCAGGTCTCTGATCAGATGTCACCATGGAGCCTTTTCTAGCTACCACTCCCTGCTACTCTCTGTCCTCCTCAACTTTCTTTATTTTACTTTGTCAGGGAGGAAGAAATTTTCCTCTACCGTCCTATGGTCTTCTGGCTGGCCTAAGAATTAAATTGACATGAGACAAATTAACAGGAGAATCAAACAATAGTTTAATAACATATACATGGGAGAAACCCTGAAGAACTGAGTAACTCACCAAAATGGCCAAAGCCCTCACCTTAAATACCACCTTCAGCTAAAGACAAAAGAGGATGTTGGGGCTAGTGGTTTGGGACTTCAGATGGAAGGAAGGCAGTTCACTTGGAGATGGAAAAGCAAATGTTTGGTAAGGTAATGTTTGCTGGGCCTTGCAGAGGCAATGAGACACAGAGTGGACTCTGATCTCTAGGCCCTGCTGAGTTTCCCCCACCACCCCTAGCCCATATTCTTTGCAGATATCTCTGGTGATAGCTCTGTTCTAGAATATGTCCTTTATCAAAATTCTTTAGGCAGTTAGGGGGGAGGTAAAAAGAAAAACTTCCTGAGTCTTCTATTTCTTAAAAATAATCAGCCTAAAATAATCTTCATGCCAAGAGACACATCACGGGGTAGCAAATTTTGCTCCCCTACAACTTCATACACTTATACTACCTGATATTAAGTTAACGATTTGTTCATTGTCTTTTCCCCCAACAGATTGTAAACTCCAGGAGGACTTTGTTTTGTTCAGAGTTCTGTCTTCCGGTGCCCAAAACAGTGTCCGGCACAGAAGACATCCCCGGTAAATATCTGTGGAATGAATAAAGGAAATGGTAGGCCATGGATAACATGGGTCTCTACCTTTGGTGCCTAGATGTGAATTTGTTGTCATTCTTAGGTTTAAGAGGAAGCCTGGGTCAGAGGATGAAACAGGAGGGAAGGGGGCAAGACAAAACTTTTAAAAGAATGACATAGCCATAGGACATGACAAAAACTGGTTAGAACTAACTAGATCCAAGATGGCAGAAGATTTGACTTCCAGTGGACCTTGAGCCTCATTATATGCTCATTGTAATACATTAGCATAAGCTAAGTGACACACCCACCAGCACCATGACAGTTCTGAGGCCAACCATCAAAGATCAAAAAGTGGACAGTGGCCCAATTCCTGGAAATCTCCACCCTATCCCAAAATACTCAGAAAATCCTCCTCCTCATTAGCCTATGAAATTACCCAGCCCATAAAAACTAACCACCGCATATTTCGGGGCCTCTCGCCTTCTGAGATGGCCCACACTCTGTCTGTGGAGTGTTTCTCTAAATGAATCCACTTCTTACCTATCACTTTCTCTCACTGAATTCTTTCTCTGATGAGATATCAAGAGCCTGAGCTTCATCAAGTCCTGAGGCCAGGTGTGTGACCTCATTTAAAAGAGCATGGGTTCAGGTCCCATCTGGGTTTTGGCTGGTTTCAAGCCCTGTCACACGGGTTCAAGTCCCAGTCTGAGTTACACATTTCTGTGATGCAGGATATTGGTGAATTCTGGTTTGAGTGCATTGAATTTGAGGAGCTCAGGGGAAATAAAACAGCTCTGCCAACAAACGGCCCTCTCTACTGTTAAAGAAAAAATTCAGCTGAGTAAATTTAGAGATCTAATTGGCTTTATTCAGCAAGTCATGAATTGGGTAGCATCCAAACTAGCAGAGAGAAAGGAGTTTCAAGCAAGAGATTTTTATAGACCGAAGTGAGCAGGAACGAGGAAGTTATACTGAGCATATGCTGATTGGTTAAAGCAAGGTTACCACCCTTACATAGAGCAGAGGGAAGGCTTGGTGCCCTGAGCTAAGCAGGAAAGCGCTGACATTGACCTTCCTTCTCTGGGAGAGCTGAGCATAGAAACTCAGGGACTTCCCTGGTGGTCCTGTGGTTAAGACTCCATGCTCCCATTGCAGAGAGCCCAGGTTTGATCCCTGGTCAGGGAACTGGATCCCACATGCCACAGCTAAAGATCCCACATGCTGCAACTAAGACCCAGTGCAGCCAAAGAAAGAAAAGAAAAGAAACTCAGTTAAGTTTTGGTTTGCTAATGTGTTTTAGCATGAGTGACTCCATTTTTGGCTCAATCTGGTTACTTTAAGAGTACTGATATAGAAGAGAGAGAAACAGTTGATTACTGAGTAAGTAAGATCAGATTTACACATACATGTAAGGTAACATGAAAATGACTACAAAATCTGGTCACAATTTCATGCAGTTTTGTACAGTAAAGTAGAAGAAAGAAATGAATGCCTCTTGAATGAAAGGCAATGAAATGCCTCTTATTTCCTTAGCAGACAAGTGGATGTGCCTATGTTTATCTCCTCTTTACATGATCTATACATATGAGAGATTTCTGAATTAATTTTGGCAGTAGGTGTTTACAGTTCCAAGGATCAGAAGACCTTGATCTTGCATTACAAAATCCAATTTAGGGTCTCTTATGGAGCTTATTATATTTTCTGTGAGACACTCTAAGGAGGGGAGAGAAAGTTGAAACTAAGCAGAACCCTGTGGGGCCCTCCCGGGTAAAAAAAACCTTTCCTTGTCCCCAGTTTCTTATTTTCAGGATAAAGGCTTCAGCCTCCCAGACCTTCCCGAATACCACAGAGCGGATTCAAGCAGTTGCTAATCAGGGAAGTAAGGGAAAGCAGAAACAAAGGAGGAACAATCAAGAAACTATAGTGCAGGATCCTGGTTGTACAGAAGGGATATACAGAACAGTATCTTTGAGTTCTTCTGCAGGAACTAAGGCCCCCACCCAGGTGGAGGATGGAAACTTCAAGCTAGTGATTAAGAGCCCTGGAAGCACCAACATGTTACCTCACCACAAATCAATCAGAAGAAAGTCACACACCCTGCAGACACCCCAAATTTTGCCTATAATAACTTTTCCCCAAAAACCATCAGGGAGTTCAAAGTTTTCAAGCATGAGCCACCTGTTCTCCTTGCTTGGCCCTAAAATAAACCTTTCCCTGCTCCAAACTCCAACATTTTGGTTTATTTGGCCTCGATGTGCATCAGGCACACAAACTTGCATTCAGTAAGAAAGGCAGGGATGGCAGCTGCTTCCCTCCCCAAAGAAAATTTCAGCATTTCACTTTACAAAGAATAAAGTGGGGGACTCCCCTGGTGGCACAGTGGTTAAGATTCCGCCTGCCAATGCAGGGGACATGGGTTCAATCCCTGGTCCAGGAAGATCCCACATGCCACAGAGCAACTAAGCCTGTATGCCACAACTACTGAGCCTGCACTCTAGAACCTGCAAGCCACAGCTACTGAGGCTGCGCACCACAACTACTGAAGCCCACGCACCTAGAACCCGTGCTCCGCAACAAGAGAAGCCACTGCAATGAGAAGCCCGCGCACTGCAATGAAGAGTAGCCCCCACTCACCACAACTAGAGAAAACCCGCGCACAGCAACGAAGACCCAATGCAGCCAAAAAATAAATAAAATTTTTAAAAAGAATAAAGTGGAAATGCTCCATAAGATGTTGGATATGTGGGATTAGAACTCTGGAGATGAAGTTGGGGCTCATCCTGTAACAGGGAAGAGCAAAATCTGACTCCATGTTGGATCTGTTTCTTTTACATTAGCCTTTCTTTTCATTCCTTTTGTTATTATAACCATACATAACGGCCTGCCTCAGGGAACCCTGACCCTCTGCCTGAATGTTAAACTAAAGTGTCTGTTCAGCTCACGGGGAGACAGTCTGATCCTGCCCACCTGTGAATGGCTGCAGAAAAGAAGAAATTAACACATCCCCTCCCCAATGCTGGCCAAGCCAGGAGATATTTTACAAAACTAATGACCTTTTTGCCTTACTTCCTCACCTCCTCCTCCTCTCTGTTCTATAAAAGAAACTGGCATCCAGACCCCAATAAAATAGTTTTTGGGGACACTAGTCCACCATCTTCTTGGTCTGCTGGCTTTCTGAATAAAGTCGCTATTCCTTTTCTCAACACTACATCTCCCAATTTACTGGCCTGTCATGCAGCAAGCAGAGCAAGCTTGGACTTGGCAACAATCTACATTTGATGCTATTCACATGTTGGAAACATAACAACAGAATCCCCTCTCTGAATTACTATTTTAACATGACTTAAAAGTCACCAAGGGCTTCCCTTGTGGCGCAGTGGTTGAGAGTCCGCCTGCCGATGCTGGGGACACGGGTTCGTGCCCCGGTCTGGGAGGATCCCACACGCCGCGGACCGGCTGGGCCCGTGAGCCATGGCCACTGAGCCTGCGCATCTGGAGCCTGTGCTCTGCGACGGGAGAGGCCACAACAGTGAGAGGCCCGCGTACCGCAAAAAAAAAAAAAAAAAAAAAAAAAACACCAAAAAATTCTTTCATTATGCTCCCTCCTGTTTCAGTTTTCAAGACTGTAGTTATAAATTTTCTGTTGATTGTTTTTTTAAGTATTAAAAAATATTTGCTTTGATGGTTGTTTTCTTTCATAGAGGTATCATTTGGCCCCTTGTGGGCAAGGAAAGAAAAGAGGAGAGAAGTGTTCTCCAGGATGGAAAGAAAACCTCTCTCTCCTCTTGAATGGATTAACTAAATTGGCAGAGTCTCCCCTGCCCTTTAGAAAAAGGAAATATCTTCTTTGTGCTGAAGATTTAGGCTCTTCCTGAGAGCTATCAAGAAAGAAAAGAAGTGAAAGAAGCTTTTATCTTGAGAACCAAGAGTGAGCAACACCCTATAGGATGTAGAGGTGATGTGAGAACTGAAGGGAAATGGATGGGGAGAAGGGAATAAAGGACCAGTGGGAGCAGCCAGAGGAGAACACCAAGAGGAAGAGCCCTGCAGGACACATGTTGTTCTTACTGGCTCCATCAACTCAACTAGAGTTGAGTCTTCTCTGGGGAAGAAACTTCTTGCCTTCAACATCTATACCTCGGAACTAGTCACCAACAGGAACGACTCCACCCAGGCACAGAGGCTTTGCCCCATTGCCTTCTGCACTCTTGGTGACTCTCTATGGTCCCCATAAGCCCAGGGGGGTCCTGGCCAGTGTCAACTAAAAATTGTCACTTACCATCTGGTTCTACAAGAGTGAAGTCACTAGCCACTGCAGTCGCTGACCTTCAATACACCCTGAAAGGAGTTCCGGGTGGAGACCAGGAATTGGGCACTCTGTGCTCTGGGGAAAACTGGTAGAACAGGCCTTCAGATAGCTAGATATTTTCAGGAGAAAATTTTATGAGCCCAATTTCTTGCATCTTCTCCTGTCTCGAAAAGCACTAAAATCATTAACAGAGACATCTGCTCCTCATGACTAGCAGCAACCTTCTGCCAAAATGTGTGTTTGATTGCACGTATCCCCCTTCATTAAAATCATAGATATACTGACCTCCCCCCCTACCTCTTTGGTGCGATTCCTCATAGCTATCTGAGAGGCTGTTTCCTGGGCTATAGTCTTCATTAGACCCCAGATAAAACTTAACTCACAACTTTCACATTGTGCTTTTTTTTTTCAGTCAACAATGGTAATGAAGCAAATTTTTTTGGACAAACAAAAAAAAAATGCCCACAATTCCATATTTTTCTGCAAAGCAATAATAAAATACTTTAACGACCTAAGAAAAGATCTTGTAGATGAAGCTGTATTTATACCTCATTACTGAAATATCTGAATAAGAATTAAAGATTACATGCAAAGCCAGAAATTGCAAGCATCCAAACTTGCTGAATTGGAATATTCAGGAGACAACTGAATTCAGGAACACAATTTTAAGGAATGTTACATCACCACTGCCTGTGGAAAAACACAGACACTGATGATGCTGCGTTGGAAAGTTTAGTAGAAGACTTAGCCTGTGAGTATTAAGAGGATTTAGGAATTCCTTAACCAATCGTTTTCACTTATATTTCCCTTTTGTGTATGATCCAGAGTGACATAAAATAAAAAGCTGTGCCTAAATAAATCTAAGAGAAGTCTTTGAATAAATAGAAAATAAAAATTATGTGATTAGAAAAAATGTTATAAACACACTTTTCATACACTTCGCATAGTGAGCCAAAGTCAAAGTTTCAATCAATTCATTAATGAGGGAACCAGCTATGTGACAATGCAGGTTCTAAGGAGATAGAAGAAAGTGGATTCATAAATGAAAGAAGGAAGGCTAAAAATAAGATTGTTAAATCAGTTACAAAACGGATTAATGAGCTACAAGGCAATAAAGCCAAACCTTTGAGGAACCTCTCCTTATCTGTTTTCTATAAATTAACCTGGAACTTGACAGAATTGTAAAAAGACTGGTTCTAAGTCAACATGCATTATATTCCCAGAGCCTGAGGACCCTTCAGTGGACTTGTTGGACATTAAAAAGGCATGCAAGCAGCTTTCAGCCTGATTTCTAAGTTTTAGATAGTTTTTCTGAACATTGAAGAGGCATAGCAACCAAAATATTTTCTTCCAACAATTTTCTTGAAAGATTTTGACAGAGGGTTGTGTAATAGGGTACTTGGTAAGGAGGACTTTTTTTCTGGCTATAGGATGGTATTGATACTTTATTTTATTTTTTCCTTTTTTGATTAGTTTATTGCCCTTAGCATAATGTCTTCAAAGTTCATCCATACTGTAGCACATGTCAGAGTTTCTTTCCTTTTTAAGGCTGAATAATGTTCTAGTACATGTATACAGCACGTTTTGTTAATCCATACATCTGTTGACGAATAATTGTCAACCTTTTGGCTTTTCTGAATAGTGCTGCTGTGAACGTGAGGGTACAAAGATTTGTTTGGGTCTCTGCTTTCCATTCTTTGGGATATATACCCAAAAGTGGAATTTCTGAATCAGAAAATGGTATTTTAAAATTTAGATTTTACTAAGTGGGAAGGAATGCTACTAAACGGTTTTTAGCAGGGCAGTGACGTGATCTGGATGTGTTTTCAAAGAACCACTCTGGCTTTGTGTGGAGATGAGACTCTGGGGGCTGAGAGGGAAGCCACGAGACTGGTCCCAGAAGCCCATGCAGGAAGATGGTACCTCACCCAGAACAGGAGCACAAGAATAGTGAGAAGCATTGGATCTTGATTTACTTCTGAGGTGGAAACAAATAAATTTGCTGATTTAATTTCTGTATTTACACAAGTATGTATAAGGCAAATATCCCTCCTTTGTTCTTTTGTTGCAGGAAAGAGAGTGGGGTGCGAGAGGATGGTAATGTCCCAGGTCTCAGGGGGCACAGGTTTGATCTCTGGTTGGGGAACTAAGATCCCACATGCCGCGCAGCCAAACAAATAAATAAATAAAACAATTGCAACTCCTGTTCAAAGCTTCTCTTCCAAGTTTAGCTCTGTCCTAACTATGCATCTCTTCAGTGATTCTCACCTCCTGATATTCACACCCTCATGCAATCCCCTCCCACACCAAAAAAGGGCTCACATGTATAAGGACATGGCAGAAATTATGGCATATGACTTTCAAAACTGATATGTTGGCTTCTGACTTGTTCTTTATTGATTCACTTGCTCTGGGGATACCAGCAACCATGTCTTGAATACACTCAAGCAGCCTTATGGAGAGTTCCAAATGATGAAGAACTGAGGCCTCCTGCCAACAGCCAGCCTCAGCTCCACAGACACATGAGTGAGCCACATTGAAAGTGGATTCTCCAGGCCCAGTCAAGCCTTCAGATGACTGCAGCCCTTGCCAACATCTAGAATATCTTGAGAGACCCTGGGCCAGTAACACCCAACTAAGCCACTCCCAAATTCCTGATCACAGAAACTTGTTGGAAAAGACATGTTTATTTTTGGTTTAGGTTGCAAATTTTAGAGTAATTTGCTAGGCAGTGATCAATAACTAATACATCCATTTATTCCCTTTGCTGCCTCCAGCTTCTCCAAGGTCAAGTTAGAGGAGGCAGAATTAGAAAATATGGGACTAATAACTTACCTAATTGGTGGTATTGTAATCTGGTGCAGCCCAAATACTGACTCTCTTGCTGGAATGCAGGCTATGTATTCTTTAAGAGACTCTGCTTGGATTCTGACATGGGCAAAGTACTGTCTGTCTTTACTCATTCATTCATTCTATCTATCTATCTGCTCCAGGTCATAGTTGCAGCATACAGGATCTTAGTTGCAGCATGCAGGATCTAGTTCCCTGACCAGGGATTGAACCTGGGCCCCTGCATTGGAAGTGCAGACTGGACCACCAGAGAAGTCCCTGCCTTTACTCTCATAATGCCCCTCCCCCTCAGCAACTGCCCGTGTGGTGGGAATCACAGTCTCCTATTGCTGAGGTCCCCTCACCCTGGCAGGCTTCACTCTGGGACAGGATACTTAGATGGTCACCCAGAGCCCTGTTACCATTCTTTGATGTCCATTTAACCTAAGGAAACACATATAAACTTGCAGTGCAAGATGGTGGATATGTAGGAAGATGCCCTATTGCCTTCCATTCTCCAGTGGAGGAGGCACAGGTTTCTAGGCTCATGGATGCTCCCAGATTCGAGGGCACATATATCAAACTGTTCCAAGAACCTTCTCACCATTCTATACACCAATGACTTCACCAGGATGAGTCCGTGACTTTGGCAGTTCATTAGGTGCCCAGCAGAGGAGGGAAATGCCCTTTCCCCTACTTGTAGACACCTCTAGTCTTTCCCAGTTATCTTGTTGAAGCCCTCTTCTGTTGGCTTGGTGTGGGGTAAGTAATCCTCCCCTCTTCTGGCTTGATGTGGAGAAAGAAATCCTCAAAGGCTGTCTGTGTTGGAAGTTTGCATGACACAACTTAGAACTGTAGTCTAGTTTCTCTTCAGAAGGGGCTTTGTATTTCTACAGTAATGCTCTTAATTCTGGTTGCTATTGGTCACTGGTTGGTATGTGAATTCAAATTTAAATGGAGCTGAGGAAAGTACACACTGAACCTGACATTTTTCAGGTAATGCACGGACATCACTCTTAGTGTTTTGTGTGACGATCCAGACTGCATATTGCGTACATTTTAGAAACATTATTAAATCAATTTCAAATTATAATAAAATATATTAAAATATAAAAATTTCTCTTACAGTGATACTACCTTTACGTGACAACTAGATTCTTTGTGTTTGTGTTTTGTTTGTTTTCCTTTCCAAGATTGGAATGGCAGTTTGAAGAGAAGAAAATTCATAAGATTTTAAGTCAGATAAATCTAGATTAAAAATGTGGGGCTTCCCTGGTGGCGCAGTGGTTGAGAGTCCGCCTGCCGATGCTGGGGACACGGGTTCGTGCCCCGGTCCGGGAAGATCCCACATGCCGCGGAGCGGCTAGACCCGTGAGCCATGGCCGCTGAGCCTGCGCATCTAGAGCCTGTGCTCCGCAACGGGAGAGGCCACAACAGTGAGAGGCCCGCGTACGACAAAAAAAAAAAAAAAAAAAATGTGTACTCCCACTTGCTTATTAAATTAACCTCAGCTCTCTGAGCCTCTCATTTGTTATTTGGAGACAGTCATATTTATTTTGAAAGATTTTTGTGAGGATAAAAGATGATATAAGGTACTTAGAATAGCTTCTGGGAAAGAGACACTCAACAAAGTGCAGCTAGTACCAGTTATTGTCATTATGAAAGTATATAGAGCTTTTACACAGTTGAAATATAAACTAGGCTAAATTTTGAGTTCTAATTTTTTATATTTATCTAAACTTGTTTCAAAAATGTTTTCCATGTGTTCCATAATAATCATACTTTCATTTCAATGACTGTAAAATATTCCAACATATTGATATTTTATAATTTATAAGCATTCTCTATTCCCTAAAGTTTAGGATATTTATAGTTTAACGCTTTTTCATTCTTGCAGTTTCAAATTATGTGCTATAAACATCTTCCAGTTGTGGAATTACCACAGTGGGTCAGAGTGCCTGAATATTTTTATGACTCTTGATATGTAACCTCTACTGGAATATAGGGCACTGTCAAAATTATTTGTTATTCCCAGGAAACCTCCCCCTATGACTCAAGAGTTCCCATGAGGAAAGGACTATGGTCTATTTGTCTCTGTATCCAGGAGTTGAGCATGGTCCCTGAAACAGAGAGGATACTAAAGGAAAGAATGAATAAATCTTAACTACTGAAACAGACCATTACATAAACTAAGCAGCTAGCAAAATGGAGTCTGTTTAAACAGGAAAAAAAAGGCTGCAATCACAAGGACCAGTCAAAACACTATTCAAAGAAGTGGGAATAGGACCATTCTGAGCTACATTCAGCCAGATGGTGGCATCAACCCCATATATGCCAAAATGCTGGCCAGAGGGTTTACAGTATAAGAAACACTGAGCAGTCCCTGGATAGCTAAGAAGCCCACTTGGATAAACTGATTGATGGCCTTTACTCTTCTTTTCCTCTAGGAGCACAAGAATGATAATGCCTGGCTTTCCAAGGTTCTTCTGGGAAGCATTCTCAAGATTTTCAGCCTCAGAGGTCATCTTTTCTTTTTTAAAAAGTTTTATCTCTAACCTGTGATGGTAGAGAATTTTTCTCCCCTTTAATTGTGACATATAACCCATGAGCATAAAAGGGCACACAATATAAATGTATAAAGTATAAAAACTAGTTAGAAAACAAAGTTCCAGGTAACTACAACCCAAGTCAAGAAAGACAAGACACTGCTAGCAGCCACCACACTTCCAAGGGCCCTTTCCTTTTCACACTGCCTTTTCAACCCCTTCTCAGAGGTGATCCCCATTGTGACTTATGGCAATCACTTCCTTATCTTTATTTATAATTTTATCACTTGTGTATCTGCATTAGTTTCCTATTGCTGCTGTAACAAATGACCACAAACTTGGTGGTTTGAAACAATACAAATTTATCATTTTAGAGTTCTGTAAGTTACAAGTCCAACACAAGTCTTGCTGGGCTAAAGTTGAGGTGTCAGCAGGGCTGTGTTCCTTTCTGGAGGCTCTAGGGGAAAATCTCCTTGCCCTTTCCTGCTTCTAGAGGCTGGCCAAATTCTTAGGCCATGGCTCCCTTCCTCCATCTTCAAAATAAGCAATGTACCATCTCTCTGACCCTTCTTCCATTGTCACATCTCTTTCTCTGAGTCTTAATTCTCACTTCAAAAGACCCTTGTATTACACTGAGTCTACCCAGATAATCCAGGAGAATCTCCCTCATCTCCAGATCTCTAACGTTAAGAGCAGCTGGAAGGTCCCTTTGACATGTAAAGTAACATATTACAAATTCTGAGATTACAGAGTGGAAATCTTGGCGGGGGGGTGGGGGGGGGAGGCATTATAGTATTTTGCCTAACCACAGTAACCATCTCCAAATCCATGGTTTAGTGTGACCTGTTTTTTAAAAAAAAAATGGAAACAGTCTCTTTGTATTCAATTGTGTCTTGAATCTTTTCCTCAGCATTATGTTTGTAAGATTCACCCACATTCCCCATAGCTGTAGCTCATGTTCATTGTATGAATATACAATTAATAGACAACTGGGTTATTTCCAGTCTGGAGGCCATTATGATCATCACCATTATGAACATTGCCATTCGTGTATACTTGTACGCATATGCACACATTTCTCCAAGAAAGTATATTTGCAAGAGTGAAATTGCTAAGTCAAAAGTTATGTGTGTCTTCAACTTGACGAGGTAATGAAAAATGGTTTTCCAAAGTAGTTATTCAAATTTACACTCCCAGGAATAGTGTCTGAAAGCTCCCACTGCTCCACATTCCTCGCTCAACATGTTATTGTCAGATTTTCAATTTTTTCAGTTGAGCGGGTACACAATAGTATCTCCTTGTGTCTTTAATTTGTATTTTATGATTAATAATGAGAGCATATTTTCATATGTTCATTGGTCATTTGAATTTCTTCTTCATGAAGGAATTGTCCACACATTTAGCCCATTTTTTAACTGGGTTGTTTTTTCCTTATAAATTTTCAGGAGGCCATTCTATCTTATAGATACAATTCTTTGTAATTTCTAAGTCTTCAAATATTTTATCTAAGTCTGTCTTTTTTTTTTTTTTTACTGTATTTGCAGTGTTTTTGATGAAGAATGTCTTCATTTTAATGTAGCTTAATTTATCAATTTTAACATTTATGGTTAGTGTTTCCTTTTTAAGAAAAATTTCCCAATACTGAGGTCATAAAGATGTACTTATATATTACCTTCTAAAAGCTTTCCAGTTTCACTTATCATGGTTGGGTCAATAATGCATCTAGAATTGAATTTTGGTATGGTGCCATGTAGGGGTTCAATTTTATTTCACTTTTTATGGCTATCCAATTGACCCTGTAGTATTTATTAAACAGACCGATTCTGCAGTGACAATTTTCTCACAAATCAAGTGCCCATATATGCAGGAGTCTGTTTCTGGATTTTCTATTCTATCTCATGGTTCAAGTTCACCACCATTGCAAAAGCACCACACTATTATAATAACCATAGTTTTATAATAAGTAATATCTAATGACAGAATAAGACTTCCCATTTTGTTCTTCAACATAGTCTTAGCTGTTTGTGAAATAAAATTCATATTTTATGGCAAGACATGAAAAAAAATTTTTTTATACAAAATACAAAAAAATCCTTATTGACAATTTCTTTCTTTTATTTTTTTACATCTTTATTGGAGTGTAATTGCCTTACAATGGTGTGCTAGTTTCTCCTTTATAACAAAGTGAATCAGTTATACATATACATATGTTCCCATATCTCTTCCCTCTTGCGTCTCCCTCCCTCCCACCCTCCCTATCCCACCCCTCTAGGTGGTCACAAAGCACCGAGCTGATCTCCCTGTGCTGTGCGGCTGCTTCCCACTAGCTATCTATTTTACGTTTGGTAGTGTATATATGTCCATGCCACTCTCTCACTTTGTCACAGCTTACCCTTCCCCCTCCCTGTGTCCTCAAGTCCATTCTCTAGTAGGTCTGTGTCTTTATTCCTGTCTTATCCCTAGGTTCTTCATGACATTTTTTTTCTTAGATTCCGTATATATGTGTTAGCGTATGGTATTTGTCTTTCTCCTTCTGACTTACTTCACTCTGTATGACAGACTCTAGATCCATCCACCTCACTACAAATAACTCAATTTCGTTTCTTTTTATGGCTGAGTAATATTCCATCATATATATGTGCCACATCTTCTTTATCCATTCATCCGATGATGGACACTTAGGTTGTCTCCATCTCCTGTCTATTGTAAATAGAGCTGCAATGAACATTTTGGTACATGACTCTTTTTGAATTTTGGTTTTCTCAGGGTATATGCCCAGTAGTGGGATTGCTGGGTCATATGGTAGTTCTATTTGTATTTTTTTAAGGAACCTCCATACTGTTCTCCATAGTGGCTGTACCAATTCACATTCCCACCAGCAGTGCAAGAGTGCTCCCTTTTCTCCACACCCTCTCCAGCATTTATTCTTTGTAGATTTTTTGATGATGGCCATTCTGACTGGTGTGAGGTGATATCTCATTGTCGTTTTGATTTTCATTTCTCTAATGATTAATGACGTTGAGCATTCTTTCATATGTTTGTTGGTAGTCTGTATATCTTCTTTGGAGAAATGTCTATTTAGGTCTTCTGCCCATTTTTGGATTGGGTTGTTTGTTTTTTTGTTATTGAGCTGCATGAGCTGCTTGTAAATTTTGGAGATTAATCCTTTGTCAGTTGCTTCATTTGCAAATATTTTCTCCCATTCTGAGGGATGTCTTTTGGTCTTGTTTATGGTTTCCTTTGCTGTGCAAAAGCTTTGAAGTTTCATTAGGTCCCATTTGTTTATTTTTCTTTTTATTTCCATTTCTCTAGGAGGAGGGTCAAAAAGGATCTTGCTGTGATTTATGTCATAGAGTGTTCTGCCTATGTTTTCCTCTAAGAGTTTGATACTTTCTGGCCTTACATTTAGGTCTTTAATCCATTTTGAGCTTATTTTTGTGTATGGTGTTAGGGAGTGTTCTAATCTCATAGTTTTACATGTACCTGTCTAGTTTTCCCAGCACCACTTATTGAAGAGGCTGTCCTTTCTCCACTGTACATTCCTGCCTCCTTTATCAAAGATAAGGTGACCATATGTGCGTAGGTTTATCTCTGGGCTTTCTATCCTGTTCCATTGATCTATATTTCTGTTTTTGTGCCAATACCATACTGTCTTGATTACTGTAGCTTTGTAGTGTAGTCTGAAGTCAGGGAGCCTGATTCCTCCAGCTCCGTTTTTCATTCTCAAGATTGCTTTGGCTATTCGGGGTCTTTTGTGTTTCCATACAAATTGTGAAATTTTTTGTTCTAGTTCTGTGAAAAATGCCAGTGGTACTTTGATAGGGATTGCATTGAATCTATAGATTTCTTTGGGTAGTATAGTCATTTTCATAATGTTGATTCTTCCAATCCAAGAACATGGTATATCTCTCCATCTATTTGTATAATCTTTAATTTCTTTCATCAGTGTCTTATAATTTTCTGCATACAGGTCTTCTGTATCCTTAGGTAGGTTTATTCCTAGATATTTTATTCGTTTTGTTGCAATGATAAATGGGAGTGTTTTCTTGATTTCACTTTCAGATTTTTCATCATTAGTGTATAGGAATGCCAGAGATTTCTGTGCATTAATTTTGTATCCTGCTACTTTACCAAATTTATTGATTAGCTCTAGTAGTTTTCTGGTAGCATCTTTAGGATTCTGTATGTATAGTATCATGTCATCTGCAAACAGTGACAGATTTACTCCTTCTTTTCCGATTTGGATTCCTTTTATTTCCTTTTCTTCTCTGATTGCTGTGGCTAAGACTTCCAAAACTATGTTGAATAAGAGTGGTGAGAGTGGGCAACCTTGTCTTGTTCCTGATCTTAGTAGAAATGCTTTCAGTTTTTCCCCATTGAGGACGATGTTGGCTGTGGGTTTGTCATATATGGCCTTTATTATGTTGAGGAAAGTTCCCTCTATGCCTACTTTCTGGAGGGTTTTTGTCATAAATCGGTGTTGAATTTTGTCGAAAGCTTTCTCTGCATCTATTGAGATGACCATATGGTTTTTCTCCTTCAGTTTGTTAATGTGGTGTATCACATTTATTGATTTGCGTATACTGAAGAATCCTTGCATTCCTGGAATAAACCCCACCTGATCATGGTGTATGATCCTCTTAATGTGCTGTTGGATTCTCTTTACTAGTATTTTGTTGAGGATTTTTGCATCTATGTTCATCAGTGATATTGGCCTGTAGTTTTCTTTCTTTGTGACATCCTTGTCTGGTTTTGGTATCAGGGTGACGGTGGCCTCGTAGAATGAGTTTGGGAGTGTTCCTCTCTCTGCTATTTGTTGGAAGAGTTTGAGAAGGATAGGTGTTAGCTCTTCTCTAAATGTTTGATAGAATTCGCCTGTGAAGCCATCTGGTCCTGGGCTTTTGTTTGTTGGAAGATTTTTAATCACAGTTTCAATTTCAGTGCTTGTGATTGGCCTGTTCATATTTTCTATTTCTTCCTGATTCAGTCTTGGCAGGTTGTGCATTTCTAAGAATTTGTCCATTTCTTCCAGGTTGTCCATTCTATTGGCATAGAGTTGCTTGTAGTAATCTCTCATGATCTTTTGTATTTCTGCAGTGTCAGTTGTTACTTCTCCTTTTTCATTTCTAATTCTATTGATTTGAGTCTTCTCCCTTTTTTTCTTGATGAGTCTGGCTAATGGTTTATCAATTTTGTTTATCTTCTCAAAGAACCAGCTTTTAGTTTTATTGATCTTTGCTATCGTTTCCTTCATTTCTTTTTCATTTATTTCTGATCTGATCTTTATGATTTCTTTCCTTCTGCTAACTTTGGGGTTTTTTTGTTCTTCTTTCTCTAATTACTTTAGGTGCAAGGTTAGGTTGTTTATTCAAGTTGTTTCCTGTTTCTTAAGGTAGGATTGTATTGCTCTAAAATTCCCTCTTAGAACTGCTTTTGCTGCATCCCATAGGTTTTGGGTCATCATGTCTCCATTGTCATTTGTTTCTAGGTATTTTTTGATTTCCTCTTTGATTTCTTCAGTGATCACTTCGTTATTAAGTAGTATATTGTTTAGCCTCCATGTGTTTGTATTTTTTACAGATCTTTTCCTGTAATTGATACCTAGTCTCATAGTGTTGTGGTCGGAAAAGATACTTGGTACAATTTCAATTTTCTTAAATTTACCAAGGCTTGATTTGTGACTCAAGCTATGATCTAACCTGGAGAATGTTCCATGAGCACTTGAGAAAAATGTGTATTCTGTTGTTTTTGTATGGAATGTCCTACAAATATCAATTAAGTCCATCTTGTTTAATGTATCATTTAAAGCTTGTGTTTCCTTATTTATTTTCATTTTGGATGATCTGTCCATTGGTGAAAGTGTGGTGTTAAAGTCCCCTACTATGACTGTGTTACTGTCGATTTCCCCTTTTATGGCTGTTAGCATTTGCCTTATGTATTGAGGTGCTCCTATGTTGGGTGCATAAATATTTACAATTGTTATATCTTCTTCTTGGATCAATCCCTTGATCATTATGTAGTGTCCTTCTTTGTCTCTTCTAATAGTCTTTATTTTAAAATCTATTTTGTCTGATATGAGAATTGCTACTCCAGCTTTCTTTTGGTTTCCATTTGCATGGAATATCTTTTTCCATCCCCTCACTTTCAGTCTGTATGTGTCTCTAGGTCTGAAGTGGGTCTCTGGTATACAGCATATATATGGGTCTTGTTTTTGTATCCATTCAGCCAGTCTGTGTCTTTTGGTAGGAGCATTTAATCCATTTACATTTAAGGTAGTTATCGATATGTATGTTCCTATTCCCATTTTCTTAATTGTTTTGGGTTTGTTATTGTAGGTCTTTTCCTTCTCTTGTGTTTCTTGCCTAGAGAAGATCCTTTAGCATTTGTTGTAAAGCTGGTTTGGCGGTGCTGAACTCTCTCAGCTTTTGCTTGTCTGTAAAGATTTTAATTTCTCCATCAAATCTGAATGAGATCCTTGCTGGGTAGAGTAATCTTGGTTGTAGGTTTTTCTCCTTCATCACTTGAAATATGTCCTGCCAGTCCCTCCTGGCTTGCAGAGTTTCTGCTGAAAGATCAGTTGTTAACCTTATGGGGATTCCCTTGTGTGTTATTTGTTGTTTTTCCCTTGCTGCTTTTAATATGTTTCCTTTGTATTTAATTTTTGACAGTTTGATTAATATGTGTCTTGGCGTGTTTCTCCTTGGATTTATCCTGTATGGGACTCTCTGTGCTTCCTGGACTTGATTAACTATTTCCTTTCCCATATTAGGGAAGTTTTCAACTATAATCTCTTCAAATATTTTCTCACTCCCTTTCTTTTTCTCTTCTTCTTCTGGAACCCCTATAATTTGAATGTTGGTGCGTTTAATGTTGTCCCAGAGGTCTCTGAGACTGTCCTCAGTTCTTTTCATTCTTTTTTCTTTATTCTGCTCTGCAGTAGTTATTTCCAGTATTTTATCTTCCAGGTCACTTATCTGTTCTTCTGCCTCAGTTATTCTACTATTGATCCCTTCTAGAGTATTTTTAATTTCATTTATTGTGTTGTTCATCGTTGCTTGTTTCATCTTTAGTTCTTCTAGGTCCTTGTTAAATGTTTCTTGCATTTTCTCTACTCTATTTCCAAGATTTTGGATCATTTTTACTATCATTATTCTGAATTCTTTTTCAGGTAGACTGCCTATTTCCTCTTCATTTGTTAGGTCTGGTGGGTTTTTATCTTGCTCCTTCATCTGCTGTGTGTTTTTCTGTCTTCTCATTTTGCTTATCTTACTGTGTTTGGGGTCTCCTTTTTGCAGGCTGCAGGTTCATGGTGTCTGTCCCCAGTGGCTAAGGTTGGTTCAGTGGGTTGTGTAGGCTTCCTGGTGGAGGGGACTAGTGCCTGTGTTCTGGTGGATGAGGCTGGATCTTGTCTTTCTGGTGGGCAGGTCCACGTCTGGTGGTGTGTTTTGGGGTGTCTGTGGACTTATTGTGATTTTAGGCAGCCTCTCTGCTAATGGATGGGGTTGTGTTCCTGTCTTGCTAGTTGTTTGGCATAGGGTGTCCAGCACTGTAGCTTGCTGGTCGTTGAGTGAAGCTGGGTGTTGGTGTTGAGATGGAGATCTCTGGGAGATTTTCACCATTTGATATTATGTGGAGCTGGGAGGTGTCTTGTGGACCAGTGTCCTGAAGTTGGCTCTCCCACCTCAGAGGTACAGCAGTGAGTCCTGGCTGCAGCACCAAGAGCCTTTCATCCACACGGCTCAGAATAAAAGGGAGGAAAAGTAGAAAGAAAGAAAGAAAGAGGATAAAAGAAAATAAAATAAATTAAGATAAAATAAAATAAAGTTATTAAAATAAAAAATAATTATTAAGAAAAACATTTTTTAAAGTAAAAAAAAAAAAGAAAGTGGACAGATAGAACCCTAGGACAAATGGTGAAAGCAAAGCTGTACAGACAAAATCTCACACAGAAGCATACACATACACACTCACAAAAAGAGGAAAAGGGGAAAAAATAATAAATCTTGCTCTCAAAGTCCACCTCCTCAATTTGGGATGATTCGTTGTCTATTCAGGTATTCCACAGATGCAGGTACATCAAGTTGATTGTGGAGATTTAATCCACTGCTCCTGAGGCTGCTGGGAGAGATTTCCCTTTCTCTTCTTTGTTCGCACAGCTCCCAGGGCTCAGCTTTGGATTTGGCCCCGCCTCTGTGTGTAGGTCGCTGGAGGGCATCTGTTACTTCACTCAGACAGGACGGGGTTAAAGGAGCCGCTGATTGGGGGGCTCTGGCTCACTCAGGCCGGGGGGAGGGAGGGGTACCGAGTACGTGGGGAGCCTGCGGCGGAAGAGACCGGCATGACGTTGCACCAGCCTGAGGCGCGCTGTGCGTTATCCCGGGTAAGTTGTCCCTGGATCCCGGGACCCTGGCAGTGGTGGGCTGCACAGCCTCCCAGGAGGGGTGGTGTGGATAGTGACCTGTGCTCGCACACAGGCTTCTTGGTGGCGGCAGCAGCAGCCTTAGCGTCTCATGCCCGTCTCTGGGGTCCGCGCTTTTAGCCACGGCTCGCACCCATCTCTGGAGCTCCTTTAAGCAGCGCTCTTAATCCGCTCTCCTCGCTTACCAGGAAACAAAGAGGGAAGAAAAATCTCTTGCCTCTTCGGCAGGTCCAGACTTTTACCCGGACTCCCTCCCGGCTAGCTGTGATGCACTAACCACCTGCAGGCTGTGTTCACGCCGCCAACCCCAGTCCTCTCCCTGCGCTCCGACGGAAGCCCGAGCCTCAGCTCCCAGCCCCGCCAGCCCCGGCGGGTGAGCAGACAAGCCTCGGGCTGGTGAGTGCCAGTCGGCACCGATCCTCTGCTCTGGAATCTCTCCACTTTGCCCCCCGCACCCCTGTTGCTGTGCTCTCCTCCGTGGCTCCGAAGCTTTCCCCCTCCGCCACCCGCAGTCTCTGCCCATGAAGGGGCTTCCTAGTGTGTGGAAACCTTTCCTCCTTCACTGCTCCCTCCCACTGGTGCAGGTCCCGTCCCTATTCTTTTGACTCTGTTTATTCTTTTTTCTTTTGCCCTACCCCGGTACATGCGGGAGTTTCTTGCCCTTTGGGAGGTCTGAGGTCTTCTGCCAGTGTTCAGTAGATGTTCTGTAGGAGTTGTTCCACGTGTAGATGTATTTCTGATGTATCTGTGGGGAGGAAGGTGATCTCCGCGTCTCACTCTTCCACCATCTTCCGCCTCTCCAGGACATGAAAAATTTAAACAAAAAATGTTCTCTGCCCTTTGACCTCCACTCTCTCCTCTACTGTGCATTGTGTATCTGCGTTATGCATTGACCCAACCTCCCCCAACAGCAGAAATACCTGTTCATTCATAAAGAGCAGCATTCTCCTAGCATCAATAAGACAACTCCTTAAAAGGTAACACTTCTGATCTTGTAAGGGGCCACCATGACACACCACTCTGTACTTGCACATCTGGATTGTGTAAACTGTTAATAATGTCATTTAATGTACAGCCCTCTGTCTGAAAAAACTAATATAACTGTGCTTTGACTTCTAATGGGCGGAACAGTTCTTGGAGCTGTCTAAGAGGCTGTTCCTGAGTTATAATCCTCAGTTTGGCTCAGATAAAATTTTCCATTTCTTTCTTAGATCAACTGATTAATTTTTCATTGACATGTTCTTAACCCTTCCATGTGTAGATAAATTTTAGAATCAGATTGTCAGTATATAAACACATTGCATTGAGTCTATAGGTCAATTTGGGGAAAATTGAAGTTTTTACAGTACTAAGCATTTTAGGTCATGAACATGACACATCCCCTCATTCAAATAGGTTTCTTTAATTTCCCTCAATAAAGTTTTATAATTGTCCCCATGCACTTCTTGCATATCTTTTGTTAGATTTATTCCTAGGCTCATGATATTTTCTGATGCTTTTACATTAAAGGGTATCCTTTTTCAAATTCTATTTTCTGATTTTTGCTGTTATATAGAAATATTCGATATTAATAAGCCCTGTTATTGGCCCTAACATTTTTTCTACAGATTAAAATTTTTTTCCATATACACAATCAGATTATCTCCACGTAATAATATCTTCTCCTACCCTTATGCCTTTTACTTATCTTTATTGCCCCTTTTACTGGCTAGAACTGTTAGTATTTAATGAAAGGACTGCTATTATGCTTCTTTGTTTTGTCTTGATTTCAAAGGGAAAGCATTCAATATTTAATTATTAAATATAATTGCAGTGGGATTTTTTATAGATATATTTCTTTTTCAGAATAAGGAAGCTCTGGTTTGGTGTTTTTACACTGAAATATTGTTTCATTTTAGCATATTAGTCTATATTGATTGAGAAGATCATGATTTTTCTCTTTGAACTTATTAATATGATGAATTACATCAATTAATTTTCTAATTAATTCTTGGGGTTATACCCAACATATGATTTATGTATTGCTGGATTTGATGTAATATTTTGTTTAGACTGCTTGAATATATTATCAAAATAAGATTTGTGTCTCTGGTTCCAGAACAAGATGGTGTAGATTCACTTTTCCCTGCTCTTCTTCTCTAAATACAATGAAATACCTGGAAATTATTCAACAGACAATGATAAACAGAACTCTGAAAGCTGTGCAGAAGGTGGACTGTCTAAGGACCTCAGGACTTGAGGAATGACAACATGGTAAATGCACTGGGTTGTTTGTTTACTTTTTTAATCTCCCATATACCCCAGACTAGGCACCTAAAACCTAAAAGAGAGACCTACACAGAGTTACCAACAGGCATTGACTAAAATAGAAAAACCCCAAAGGACTAGGAAAGGGCAAGCCCAGCAGAGACCTAGTGAGGAGCCTAACCCCTGCTCCAGCACTGGTGGGTTGTCATTCAGCCATGCCAGCCCCAGACATGCCCCAGTCAGGCACTAGTACGTGGCTCAGTCTGTTTACAGAAGCAGCAGCAGCAGCAGCAAAGCCCTGACAGGCCGGCACACCATTCTCCACGAGTCACACAGGGAGTCAGATTAGCCTGCAGCAGCAATACCACCCAAGTCCCAGGCCATCCTGAAACTGCAAAACTCATCTCAGGATTCAGTGAAGCTCAGGTTCTTTATGTCTCAGCACAGAAGGAATTCAGCAAGAGGCAAAGTGACAGGTAAGTAGTAGATTTATTACTATAGGATGCTTATGAAGGATACCAGTGGGCAGGCAAGAAGGCTCTGCCCCAAGAACTAAGTGGGCTACGTTTTTATAATCAAAGGAAAAGTTGGGAGGGAGAGAAGACCACCTTCTTCCTCTTCCCTTGTAAAGATGTTACAGGAAAATGGGGAGCGAGAGGATGGTCATGTCCCAGGTCTGGGATGGGCTGCCAAGTGAGGGTCCTTGGCTTTGCGCAGGAAAGAATTCAAGAGCAAGCCATAGTAAAATGAAAGCAGAGGTACACATTCCACAGGCACAAGACATATGTAGAACACATCCTCTTGCTTACTGTGGACATTTAAACATTTTCTCATCTTAGATCTTCTCACCAATTTCATTTGCAAGCTTTTTAAGTGCTTAGAATATAGTTTGAGTGAGGTTTTAAAACTCATTTTAGATCAACAATATTCTCTCTTATAATCTCTTTACCCATCTTCAATTTCACTTTTCTCCTACCATTTTAAATCCACATTCTTTGTAGCAAACAGAAGTAAAACGGGATTTGAATTCAAATTTCTTTTTGTCATCTTCCAACTTTGTGTCATAGACCTCCAAAAGAGGCTTATTTCTTTCTTAATAGTGAAAATTTTCTTTGCTTATCTTAGCATTTGGGACAAACCTTCAGATATCTCCAGGCCTTAAATATTTTTAAAATGAAGAATTTGATTTTTCAGGCAGAGAAGTGGGGTCTATGTGTAGAACTGGTAGCAGATATAACAGGAAAAGAGACAAACTATGATAGACCAAAAGAGAGAATAGATAAGAAAGCTAAAATCAAGTTAATGTGCCCCTCTTAGACCTGTTGTTACTGAATGCAAGTTCATGTGAAACCGTGCAAAACCCAAATTAGGACTCGAACCCACGGTCTTTTAAGTGAGATCACACACCTGGTCTCAGGACTTAATGAAGCTCAGGTTCTTGATATCTCATCGCAGAAAGGATTCAGTGAGAGACAAAGTGATAGGTAAGAAGTGGATTTATTTAGAGAGAAACACACTCCACAGATAAAGTGTGGGCCATCTCAGAAGGCGAGAGCCCCCAAAATATGGTGGTTAGTTTTTATGGGCTGGGTAATTTCATAGGCTAATGAGGAGGAGGATTATTCCAATTATTTTGGGGAAGGGGCGGAGATTTCCAGGAATTGGGCCACTGTCCAATTTTTGATCTTTGATCGTTGGCCTCAGAACTGTCATGTTGCTGGTGGGTGTGTCACTTAGCACATGCTAATATATTACAATAAGTGTATAATGAGGCTCACTGGAAGTCAGATCTTCTGCCATCTTAGACCTAGGTTGTTCTAACCAGTTTTTGTCATGTCCTATGGCTATGTCATTCTTCTAAAAGTTGTGCCCTGCTCCTTTCTCTCGTTTCAGTGGGACATATGGACTGGTGTCTCCTCTCTCCTTGGTCTTTCCCGAATTCTTCCAGCTGTTGGTAGCTTGTTAGTTCCATGTTCTTTACCAAGACCTCCTGTTGTAAGATAACTCATGCAAGTGGTTATTATCTTGCCTGCCCAGGGATGGCAGTTTCAGTCAGTGGTTCCCCTAACATAAGCACCATGCACATTCTCATAAACTTGTTTTTCTTTATTAATCTGTCTTTGGCCAGTCTAATTTACAGGGCCACAGCTAGAGAACCTAACATGGTTGGAAGAACAATACTTTTTTCCCTCTCCCACATCTCTATCTACTGCAGCAGCTCTGGCTGTGGCTTCATTTCCTCTGGGTCTCCAAGACTGGCTACTATGGTTTCAGCTTCTGCAGCCTGACCCTAGTCCATAGAAAAATTAGAAAAACATTCACCAGATGATTGTTAAAAACGGTAAGACAGATTTTATTCAAATTACTGCAGTAGGGAGAGAGACCTTGATATAGAACTGAGCTCACCTCTGGATACAGCAAAGACAGCTGGGGATTTATAGCCAAAAAGCAGAGTGAAAAGGTCAGTGAATGGAAAAGTCCTAAGAGGAACTTGATTAGACATCAAGGGTAGGCGGAATTCTTGCTCAACTGGCCTAATAGAATTTTTGCTAAGAGCAGAACAAGGACTTAGATATCAGGATGAGGACTGAGGAATCTGATCAGTTATGAAGGGTGCGGGATTCTCACTAGACCAATTTAACAGGATTCTTACTAAAACTGGGCTTAGCAGACCAAACACACAGAAGACCAAAGTGGAGGACTAGTCAAAAGGACAGTTCAAAGGAACTCATAACTGGACTCCAATAATATTGCCTTTGTTCCTTCAGCTGTGGAGGCATGGTTGCTTCATGCTCTTGCTAGTCTCTGAGTTGCCTCACCAGCCTTGGTTTTCTCCTCTTCCATCACATGTGTAATCAATTTCCTGCATTAAATTCCCTTTTTTTTTTTTTTTGCGGTACGCGGGCCTCTCACTGCTGTGGCCTCTCCCGTTGCGGAGCACAGGCTCCAGACGCGCAGGCTCAGCGGCCATGGCTCACGGGCCCAGCTGCTCCGCGGCATACGGGATCCTCCCGGACCGGGGCACAAACCCGTGTCCCCTGCATCGGCAGGCGGACTCTCAACCGCTGCGCCACCAGGGAAACCCTAAATTCCTTTTATTTTGTTGTTGTTGTTGTTACACTTGTTAATAAAGTTTAACATATATACAGAAAAGTACAAAATCCTAAGCATGATGAATTTTCACAAAGTGAAAACACATCCATGTAGTCATCACCCAAATCAAGAATCATAAACATGATCAACATCCCAGAAAACCCGCACTTGTCCTATTGCAATTACAACTCTGCTAAGGTTATCCTTCTAAGGCCATAAATTAGCTTTACCTATTTGTTATTTTATATAAATAGAAAAATACATTGTGTACTTTTTTTATGTCTGACTTCTTGGCCCAACAATATAGCTGTAAGATTTATCATTGTGTCTATTTGTAGTTTGTTCAGTCTAGTTGCTGTATAGTATAGCATTGTGTGACTGTATCAACTATCCATTCTCTGGGTCATGAATATTTGAGTAGTTTCCAGATTTGGGCTTGAATAATGCTACTATAAACAATATTGTACTTTTCATTTGGTGAACATACTATGCATTCCTCTTGAGTATGTATATCTAGGAGTGAAGCTGCTGAAATCACAGGTATGCTTCTGTGCAGTTTAGTATATTCTGCCAGTTTTACCAAAGTGACTGTATCAATTTACAGTCCCGTCAGCAGTGATGAGAGTTCCAATTGCTCCACATCCTCACCCATACTTGGTATTGCCTCCCTTTTTCATTTTAACCATTTTTATGTGTATGTAGTAGCATTGCATGATGATATAAATTTGCATGTCTCATAGCTAATGAAGTTGACCGCCTACTTATGTTATTTCATTTCAATTTCAAAGTCTTATCTCATTTCTTCAGTTTTAAATATACATCACAGTTCTTTTTTCTTGCTTGATTCATATACCTAAAATGTGGAGTAATAAATTTACTGTTGTGTTTTCCTTTTTCTCTCCCATTCCATTTCTACTACTTTTTTTTTTTTTTAAAGAAGATGTTGGGGGTAGGAGTTTATTAATTAATTAATTAATTTTTGGCTGTGTTGGGTCTTCATTTCTGTGCGAGCGCTTTCTCTAGTTGTGGCGAGCGGGGGCCACTCTTCATCGCGGTGCGCGGACCTCACACTGTCACGGCCTCTCTTGTTGCGGAGCACAGCCTCCAGATGCGCAGCCTCAGTAGTTGTGGCTCACGGGCCTAGTTGCTCCGTGGCATGTGGGATCCTCCCAGACCAGGGCTCGAACCCGTGTCCCCTGCATTAGCAGGCAGATTCTCAACCACTGTGCCACCAGTGAAGCCCCTCTACTACTTTTTTTAAATTAATTAATTTATTTATTTGGTTGCGCTGGGTCTTTAGTTGTGGCAGTTGGGCTCCTTAGTTGGAGCTCACAGCCTCCTCAGTTGCAGCAGGAGGGCTCCTTATTTGTGGCTCGTGGGCTCCTTAGTTGTGGCATTCAAATTCTTAGTTGCGGCATGCATGTGGGATCTAGTTCCCTGACCAGATATTGAACCCTGGCCCCCTACATTGGGAGTGTGGAGTCTTAACCACTGCGCCACCAGGGAAGTCCCCCATTTCTACTGATATTAGTCAATTTTACCTTTCCTAGCATATCTGCTATTTTAATGCTTATAATTTTATTATTTGATTTGTCATCTTTAAATTGTATGCATTGACTCCTAGTGAACATAGGTAAGCTAATCACTAAGTTTATACTACCTCAGAATTTCTACCCCCTCTTCCCCTCCTAATTTTTGGTAGTTATATTGTTTTCAGAATATATATTATTTACATTCTTATCTGTAACTCTAGTCCTCATATTTCTTACGGTTTCTGTTCTAGAGTTGAATATATTCAATGTTCCTTGCCAGTCCATTTGTAATAGTTTCCTTTATCATATTTGGATGGTTAGAATTCATCCTCTGGAAGTTTCCTTAAGAAAGTTTGAGAGGGAATTTCCTGGCAGTCCAGTGGTTAGGACTCGGCACTTTCACTGCTGTGGCCTGGGTTCAATCCCTGGTCAGGGAACTAAGTAAGATACTGCATGCCACATGACATAGCCAAAAAAAGAAAAAGAAAAGAAAGTTTGAGAGGCATAACATTTCCTGAATTATTGCTTGTTAAACAATCTTCTGCTTTTATGTTTGAAAGACAACATAATTGGATTTTAAATCTTTGCTTTCCATGCTTTCTTTCCATGTTATCTTGAAGATGCCAAGCCAATAACTTCTTGAGTTGAATATTGACAACCCCAGTTCACTCTTCCACTGCAACCTCAGAGACACAGTACTCCCCACAAATATGATGGCTATGTGACTCTTTTTGCACTCTTACCTCTTCTGCACTCAGATCAACCTGGTTCCAGGAAGGCTTCTACCATTAGTCCTACTTATCCCAGTTCCTTCACTCATTGCTGAAAATGAAGGATGCAGTATTTGTACTTTAGAGTGGGCCTCTCACCATTAGGATGTGTTATTGCTGGAATATTTTGCCACCACTGGACAATTTTGAAATTTATTCTGCTTCTTTATTTCACTTTCTCTCCTGAGGCTTTTGCCAAACTCAGCTGATTTTGAAGGCTTTACACACATTTTTGGAGTATGCTGATTATGTATGTCTCATAGTTTCACTGAAAATGGAATTTACAGGGTTTGCTTTATTCTCCTGTTGCATTTGTTATTATTTTCAGGAGCAAAAGGGCAAGTATGTGACTTACATAACCATGTTTATACTGAAAGTCCAGAAATAGAGATTTTTGAAGGAAACTGAAGGTCAGGTTTCAAAATAAAGGAGTGAGGAAAAAGAAAATCTTAAGCTTCATCTTTCTGACAACATGTTTCATGACAATGTGTTCTATGAAAAGTTGAGATTAATATCTCCAGTAAAGTCAATGTGAGTTTTTTGGGGCCCTTGAAGTTTAGCTTTTGTGAAAAGATTATTTCAGGGGTCACTTCTGTTTTCAAATTCATTATTTATTTTATTAAAGTTACAAATTCAAAAAGAGTTGTTTCTTAGACTTAAATTTGTAAATCTTATTATGCTATTTATAAATCCACAAATTTAAACAATTACTTAAGGATTTTTTAAGCACTTAATATTGTAATCTTTTTTTTTTTTTTTTTTTTGGCTGTATTGGGTCTTCATTGCTGCACACGGGGCTTTTCTTGGTTGTGGTGAGCAGGGGATACTCTTCGCTGCGGTGCACGTTGCAGATATTTCTCATTGCGGTGACTTCTCTTGTTGCAGAGCACGGACTCTAGGCACGCAGGCTTCAGTAGTTGTGGCACGCGGGCTTAGTAGTTGTGGCACACGGGCTTAGTTGCTCTGTGGCATGTGGGATCTTTCCGGACCAGGCCTCGAACCCATGTCCCCTGCATTGGCAGGCAGATTCTTAACCACTGCACCACCAGGTAAGCCCAATATTGTAATCATTTTAACTGCCTTTATACATTCAACATATTCCACTTTTTAAAAAAATATTTCAATTGTCTGATAAAAACAAGCTTTCCAAACACCCCTATAATTTATAAATCTAATATTGTACATTTTTATGTATTTGGAATGACTCTTAAATCATATCAAATATACTAAGAAATTACTCAATCACACATTTTAAATTGTAATCCCAAAGCTGATATGCCAAATTACTCTCTAAAATGCCAAATAAGTTATTAAAACACTGCATATGCATATATAATTTCCAAACCTAAAACAAAAATATTCATTGTATTGGTTCAATTTACTTCATCCTCTCTGTATTTAATTCTAAATCTTCATGGGGTAAGTTGGTACACACCAAGGCGATAGATTTGGTGTTATCTTAATGGCTGGCTGAGATTGTATATCAACCAGACATTTAATTGGAACATGAGATTCAGAGTTGCAAATCCTTGGGGCAAGTTTTCCCACATTCTAGACTGCCATTTTGAGTCTTTTTCTATAGCCTCTAAGTCAGTAGGGACTCTTAAATGTATGTCATTTGGATGGGTAATCTTATAACCCTGGCCCCCAGCCTCACTTACTTACGTTACCTAATTACCAGGTCAGATTTGTCTATAGTTTCCACCAAGCTTGCCAAGTTAAACTTGTTTAGATTCATCTAACCTAGTCTAATATTTTTTTCTGCTCTGAATGATTTTCATGTCCTTTCCATCTGATAAGACAACATTTTTAGATATATAAGACATTGGAATGAATGATGTGAATTTCTTATGTCTATGCCTGATTTTGTTTTCACAAACCTAACGATTTCACAAATTATAATGACATGAATTAAAAGTAACTAGGAGACTTCCCTGGCAGTCCAGTGGTTAAGACTCTGTGCTTCCAGTACAGGGGGGCGTGGGTTCAATCCCAGGTCAGGGAACTAAGATCCCACATGCCATGCAGCGTGGCCAAAAAATTAAAAAAATAAAAATAAGCCCATGCTTGGTAATCAATTAGAGTTGTAGAAGGGAGAGGAAATTAGTTGAAGTTAAAGGGCAAACTTAGTTTCTATTTGTTATTATTAACCTGAAAATGGTCAAGTTAAAGGACAAACCTGTTGTATAAACGCTTGCTGTCTTTGCTGTGATCCCTAAGAGGTCCTTCTGGGAAATTTCAAGAGGGGAGACAAACTATTATTGGCCTTTTCTGAGATCAATAATATGATATGAGAACAGAAAGGTAGGGTTTTTATTTCCCACAATATGATGAAACATGTGCCTAATAGTAGAAGAAGGATAAGAAAGCTGCCATCTTACTGAGAGAAAATGAATATCTTCCAAATATGGCAGTGAAAGTGGATCCTCAATGTGGTTTGCTGCAGTTAGGACCTGAACTTCTACTCTGTCTCCAAGACTAACCCTCTGCTTGGCAATCTCTCCTTAGTTAGAGCTGCCAACCTCATGCAGCCGTGGCTCTAACACTCTGATCCATTTGGAACACATGGCCTTGCCCTTAATAGCCCACCACACTATTAAAAAGAGACGGAACATTTTATGCAAAACTAAAGGCCAAAGTATAACCAAATGGAATTTAAAAATGAAGTCAGTCACATATACCTAGATTATACTTAGTTGCTGTGGTTGCGGGACCCTGTACCACCCAGCCCAAGGACCTGACTTCCCTGGATAATTGCACAGGAAATCCTACCCAGGCAGAGGAGGAAAATGTTGCCCCCAATGCATTCTATCTTATAAGCCACTTCAGGATAATTATCAGCTCGATAACACAATAACCCTGATACTAAATGCAGAAATACATATCTATAATACATGATGATGAGGGTGGATGTTTGCAAATTTCCTGCCTCCAAAAACCTGGTTTATAGAGAGGGGGAAAAAAAAAAAGGAGAGGTAGTCCCCTCAAAAAGTACTTGAAACTGGGATATTTTTCCTGGAGAAAAAAAGTATCAGGACAAACAAGATCTCTCTCAGTATATTGTATTTATTATTTTAGTGGAAAGAGTACAGGCTTTAAAGCAGATGAATGAAGGCTAGAATACACTTTTAGTTCCTACCAGTTATATCCTTAAATAAGGGAATTAAGCCATGTAAGCCTCGGTTTTCTCACTGATGAAATAAGATACACATCTCATAGGGTTTCTGTGAAAATTCTGTGAGATGACATAGCGTCTAGAAGCGTCTGACACATAGTAGGTATTCAACATGTGTTCGTCAATTTCATGTGTCAACTTGAAGAGTGCTTGGGATGAGATTAACCTTTAAATCAGTAAACTTTGAGTAAGTAGCTTGCCCTCCATAATGTAGATGGGCCTCATACAATCAGTTGAAGGTCTAATAGAATGAAAAGACTGGCCTCCCCAAGGAACAGGAAATTCTTCAGTAGATTGCCTTCAGACTGGAACTGCACCATCAGTTCTCCTGGGTGATCAGGCTGCCAGCCCACACGGCAGACTTGGACTTGTCAGCCTCCATAATCACAAGAGCCAATTCCTTCTTTCTCTATATATTCACATTATATTGATTTTGTTCCTCTGGAGAACCCTGACTAATATATAACAGTTATTAGTTTCCTCTTTTTCTTCAAATATTAAAAGAATTCTTTTGTGGTGCACAACTTCATAGGAGGATTTTAAAAGATTAATGTTGTAGTGACAGAGCAGACTTATAAACAGGTATGTCCAATGGTAACCAATGCCTGAGAATTAACCACAATTACTCTGCCAAGTACAGCAAACTATCCCAGCTCCCTGGACAAGAGAGTGACCACACACACAATCTTCCAGATGCATAGGTTGGCAGGGGGACAGGGACCACCACCTCTGCAAACTCTTCACTGCTTCTTTCCACCTCGCACAGTCATCTTCCTGGACCTGAGCTCGGTTCTGGGGATTAGTGAGATCTTAGCAATGACCGATGACCGTAGGCCAGGCTGCCCCAGCTCTTGCAGATAACCTGAAGATTGTTCCATAGCTAATTTTGTAGCATGGATTATAGCTTATGTCTGGATAAACCTGGCTTTCATGCTTCAGCAATTCCACTAATGAATAGCCTTGGTACATGTACAATTTAGCTTTCTGCAAATACTTTCCCCAAGATATCCTTGTTAAGTAACAGGCAGTGTAACATGAGCTGCATGTGCACTTTTCTTCCACAGCCTCTATAAATAACCTCTTCATAACCTCCATTGTTACCTCCTGGGCTGCACTGCAAAGCAATCCTCAGAGAAACAGAGATGGAAAAGGCATCGTCCTTACCCTCAGGAAGGTCCTATTTAGTCAGTGGATGAGAAGCGAACTGAACAGCTAAAACCACGTGGTATGTGTTATAATAGTGTTACCAAACCAAACTTGGGCCCGCTTGCCCATGCACAGTAAAGCCAATCTAGTGACACCGGGTTGTGGTGAAGGAAAGTGGAACGTTTATTTAAGGCACCAGACAAGGAGTCCAGGGCAGCTCATGCTCAGAAAGCCCAAACTCCCCAGTGGGTTTCAGGGAGGCATCTTTAACAGCCAGGTGAAGGAGGGGAGTTGCAGAGTGTGTGATCAGTTTGTGCACAATTCTCTGATTGGTTGATGGTGAGGTAACAGGTCAGTGTCACAGGGGTTAACATTATCAATCCTCAGGCTCCAGTAGGTCTGGGAGCTATGTTCTTGTGGTCAACATGTAGTTAACTTCTTCCATTTGGTGGGGGTTTTCACATCTGTAAAACAGCTCAGGAAATGTGCACCAGATACTGTTATCTAGGTTCTTCAGAGAGGAGCTAAAGCAGAGGATATGGGGGAGGGATCTGTCCTGGAAAGGCCAAATAGGGTCCTGCTCAGTTACAATAGAGGTATCATCAGAGTACTGTAAGGAAACAGAAGAGGTTATGATTAATTGCAGATAGGTAGGAGATGGTCATTATCAAGGAGTGCTCATGGAAGTGATTAAATTTGAATAGGACTTGAAAGGTTGTCAGGGTTTTTATAAGAGAGAAGAGAAGAAAGCTTTCCAGGAAAATAGAATTACATGAGCAAATGCACAGGCTCAACGAGAGGACAAAGACACTCAAGAGAATGTGCCTTAAGCCGCATAGCATAGGGAGATCAGCTCGGTGCTTTGTGACCACCTAAAGGGCTGGGATAGGGAGGGTGGGAGAGAGGGAGACGCAAGAGGGAAGAGATATGGGAACATATGTATATGTATAACTGATCCACTTTGTTATAAAGCAGAAACTAACACACCATTGTAAAGCAATTATACTCCAATAAAGATGTTAAAAAAAAAAAAAGAGAACGTGCCTTAAACTCATAAACTTTATTTTATTTATTTATTTATTGGCTGTGTCGGGTCTTAGTTGCAGCACGTGGGATCTTCCTTGCGGCATGAGGGATCTTTCACTGCAGTGTGCATGCTTCTCTCTCGTGGTGTGCTGGTTTTTTTCTTCTCTAGTTGCGGCGCATGGGCTCCAGAGAGTGTGGGCTCTATAGTTTGTGGCACATGAGCTCTCCATTTGAGGTGCGTGGGCTCAGTAGTTGTGGCGTGTGGGCTTAGTTGCCCCATGGCATGTGGGATCTTAGTTCCCTGACCAGGGATCAAACCCACGTCCCCTGCATTGGAAGGCAGAGTCTTTACCACTGGACCACTGGGGAAGTCCCGACTCATAAACTTTAAATTCTGTTTTACTTACAAACACCAAACCAGCAAACTGACATATCTGCATCACTCATCTTCATCATTTCCCTCTTATTGGCTATAGAGATAATAAAAGATTAACTCCAAGAAAATTAAGCATCTCTAGATTCAGTAAGTGGGGCAATACTAGATCTAAATTTGTGGACAAACTTTTCACACTCAGGTCAGATTCTGAACTAGGTCTTTCTCCTGCATATCTTAAAAAGTCATACATTAAATGAGCCTAAAGTTTGAGAAAACATGAGGATGAACAAAAGGGGGATCTGTTACCCGAAGAGCAGGAGGGTTGCACATATTAAATATGCCTGGTGCCACTTCCTAAATTGTGAAAACTTATTCTTCCATGAAATCCAGAATTCTTAAAAGCAGTACTTTGGATCTTGGGTGGAGATTGGTTTAAAAAAAAAGGCTGGGATGTGAAAGAAAGTCCTGGGAATCTTCCCAGGGAGTTAACTTTCTCCTGCAGAAAAATAAGGATCATCAAAGACTTTTAAACAGGAAAGTGGTCAGATCTGTGTTCCATAAAAATACCTGTGGCAAAAGAACAGAAGATGAAGCAGAGTAGATTGTAACCACAGGCAACAAGAAAGAGTTATCCTCCTTTTCTCTTTGAGTCTTTGCAACTTTTTTATTTTTTTGAATTTTTGATTTTTATTTTTTTATACAGCAGGTTTTTATTAGTTATCTATTTTATACATATTAGTGTATACATGTCAGTCCCAATCTCCCAATTCATCACACCACCAACACCAACCCCCCCCACCGCTTTCACCTCTTGGTGTCCTTACATTTGTTCTCTACATCTGTGTCTCTAGTTCTGCCCTACACACCAGTTCATCTGTACCATTTTTCTAGGTTCCACATATATGCGTTAATTTACAATATTTGTTTTTCTCTTTCTGACTTACTTCACTCTGTATGACAGTCTCTAGATCCATCCACATCTCTACAAATGAGCCAATTTCGTTCCTTTTTATGGCTGAGTAATATTCCATTGTATATATGTACCATGTCTTCTTTATCCATTCGTCTGTCCATGGGCGTTTAGGTTGCTTCCATGACCTGGCTATTGTAAATAGTGCTGCAATGAACTTGGGGCATGTGTCTTTTTGAATTATGGTTTTCTCTGGGCATATGCCCCATAGTGGGATTACTGGGTCATATGGCAATTCTATTTTTAGTTTTTTAAGGAACCTCCATGCTGTTCACCATAGTGGCTGTATCAGTTTACATTCCCACAAACAGTGCAAGAGGGTTCCCTTTTCTCCACACCCTCTCCAGCATTTGTTGTTTGTAGATTTTCTGATGATGCCCATTCTAACTGGTGTGAGGTGATACCTCATTGTAGTTTTGATTTGCATTTCTCTAGTAATTAGTGATGTTGAGCAGCTTTTCATGTGCTTCTTGGCCATCTGTATGTCTTCTTTGGAGAAATGTCTATTTAGGTCTTCTGCCCATTTTGGATTGGGTTGTTTGTTTGTTTAATATTGAGCTGCATGAGCTGTTTATATATTTTGGAGATTAATCCTTTATCTGTTGATTTGTTTGCAAATATTTTCTCGCATTCTGAGGGTTGTCTTTTCATCTTGTTTATAGTTTCCTTTGCTTTGCAAAAGCTTTTAAGTTTCATTAGGTCCCCTTTGTTTATTTTTGTTTTTATTTCCATTACTCTAGGAGGTGGATCAAAAAGGATCTTGCTGTGATTTTTGTCAAAGGGTGTTCTTCCTATGTTTTCCTCTAAGAGTTTTATAGTATCCAGTCTTACATTTAGGTCTTTAATCCATTTTGAGTTCATTTTTGTGTATGGTGTTAGAGAGTGTTCTAATTTCTTTCTTTTACATGTAGCTCTCCAGTTTTTTCAGCACCACTTATTGAAGAGACTGTCTTTTCTCTATTGTATATCCTTGCCTCCTTTGTCATAGATTAGTTGACAATAGGTGAATGGGTTTATCTCTGGGCTTTCTATCCTGTTCCATTGATCTATATTTCTGTTTTTGTGCCAGTACCATATTGTCTTGTTTACTGTAGCTTTGTAGTATAGTCTGACGTCCAGGAGTCTGATTCCTCCAACTCCGTTTTTTTCCCTCAAGACTGCTTTGGCTATTTGGGGTCTTCTGTGTCTCCATACAAATTTTAAGATTTTTTGTTCTAGTTCTGTAAAAAATGCCATTGGTAATTTGATAAAGATTGCATTGAATCTGTAGGTTGCTTTGGGTAGTATATTCATTTTCACAATATTGATTCTTCCAATCCAAGAACATGATATATCTCTCCATCTGTTGGTATCATCTTTAATTTCTTTCATCAGTGTCTTATAGTCTTCTGCATTCAGGTCTTTTGTCTCCCTAGGTAGCTTTATTCCTAGGCGTTTTATTCTTTTTGTTGCAATGGTAAATGGGAGTGTTTCCTTAATTTCCTAGGCATTTTATTCTTTTTGTTGCAATGGTAAATGGGAGTGTTTCCTTAATTTCTCTTTCAGATTTTTCATCATTGGTGTATAGGAATGCAAGAGATTTCTGTGCATTAATTTTGTATCCTATAACATTACCAAATTCATTGATTAGCTCTACTAGTTTTCTGGTGGCATCTTTAGGATTCTCTATGTATAGTATCACGTCATCTGCAAACAGTGACAGTTTTACTTCTTCTTTTCCAATTTGTAGTCTTTTTATTTCTTTTTCTTCTCTGATTGCTGTGGCTAGGACTTCCAAAACTATGTTGAATAATAGTGGCGAGAGTGGACATCATTGTCTTGTACCTGATCTTAGAGGAAATGCTTTCAGTTTTTCACCATTGAGAATGATATTTGCTGTGGGTTTGTCGTATATGGCCTTTATTATGTTGAGGTAGGTTCCCTCTATGCCCGCTTTCTGGAGAGTTTTTATCATAAATGGGTGTTGAATTTTCTCAAAAGCTTTTTCTGCATCTAGTGAGATGATCATACGGTTTTTCTTCTTCAGTTTGTTAATATGGTGTATCACATTGATTGATTTGCATATATTCAAGGATCCTTGCATCCCTGGGATAAATCCCACTTGATCATGGTGTATGATTCTTTTAATGTGTTGTTGGATTCTGTTTGCTAGTATTTTGTTGAGGATTTTTGCATCTATATGCATCAGTGATATTGGTCTGTAATTTTCTTTTTCTGTAGTATCTTTGTCTGGCTTTGGTGTCAGCGTGATGGTGGCCTCATAGAATGAGTTTGGGAGTGTTCCTTCCTCTGCAATTTTTTGGAAGAGTTTGAGAAGGAAGGGTGCTAGCTCTTCTCTAAATGTTTGATAGAATTCACCTGTTAAGCCATCTGGTCCTGGACTTTTGTTTGTTGGAAGATTTTTAATCACAGTTTCAATTTCATTACTTGTGATTGGTCTGTTCATATTTTCTATTTCTTCCTGGTTCAGTCTTAGAAGGTTATACCTTTCTAGGAATTTGTCCATTTCTTCCAGGTTGTCCATTTTATTGGCACAGAGTTGCTTGTAGTAGTCTTTTAGGATGCTTTGTATTTCTACAGTGTCTGTTGTTAGTTCTCCTTTTTCATTTCTAATTTTATTGATTTGAGTCCTCTCCCTCTTTTTCTTGATGAGTTTGGCTAATGGTTTATCAATTTTGTTTATCTTCTCAAAGAACCAGCTTTTAGTTTTATTGATCTTTGCTATTGTTTTCTTTGTTTTGATTTCATTTATTTATGCTCTGATCTTTATGATTTCTTTCCTTCCACGAGCTTTGGGTTTTGTTTGTTCTTCTTTCTCTAGTTCCTTTAAGTGTACAGTTAGATTGTTTTTTGGAGTTTTTTCTTGTTTCTTGAAGTAGGCTTGTATTGCTATAAACTTCCCTCTTAGAACTGCTTTTGCTGCATCCCATAGGTTTTGCAATGTTGTGTTTTGGTTGTCATTTGTCTCTAGGTATTTTCTGTTTTCCTCTTTGATTTCTTCAGTGATCTCTTGGTTATTTCGTAACGTATAGTTTAGCCTCCATGTGCTAGTTTTTCCGTTTTTTTCCCTGTAATTGATTTCTAATCTCATAGCGTTGTGGTCAGAAAAGATGCTTGATATGGCTTCAATTTTCTTAAATTTACTGAGGCTTGATTTGTGACCCAAGATGTGATCTATCCTGGAGAATGTTCCGTGTGCACTTGAGAAGGAAGTGTAATCTGCTTTTTTTGGATGAAATATCCTGTAAATATCAATTAACTCTATCTGGTCTTTGTTTTTTAATCCATTTCCCTTGTGGTAATTTCCACGTATTTTGCTTTGATGTTCCATTCTGAAAGATATTAAGGTTTAGAGCAATGAACATAGTACGGGAATAAGGAGAATTGGGTTCTAGAACTGGCTCTGTTATCATTAAAATAGAACACAATCGAGTTGACGTGATTAAGAAGGTGAATGTCATCTATTGAAAACCTGTTACAATACACTTTTATTCTGGCAAGAGCATTCAGATATTAACAGATTCAGTTTCACTTATGCTGTACAATTTCATTCAACAGAAGGTTCCTGTTTCTAAAATGAAAGAGTATAAAGAGATCTAAAAATGTTATGAGACCAACTTGTCAATCATTTTATCAATGAGATAGAGTGTAGCAAGAATATGCATAGATATATTACTGTCATCTGCTAGATGTCTAATAAACACTTCCAATATATCAGGTACTATGCTAGGTACTTTATATGCTAAATACTCTTTCAATCCTCAAAATATGATATATGTATGGTTAGCTACACTTTATGGCTGTTGAAATTGAGATTCAGAGAGCTTACGTCACTCCTGAATTCACATAGTTAGGTAGTGGTGGAAGTGGTATTTGAATGACATATATCTGTCTCTTAGAGCACTTGCTCTTACCCACTATTACAGACTGCTTTCTTGGTTTCATCCTAAATGTATAATTTAGAGACCAAATTTCATAGGTTATCAAGAAGGATTAACATAATATTTTGAGATATTTCAACAATTTAATGAGGCCAGTAATTTGGAGGGAAATGAATAATTTCTCATCTTAAAAATGACATAAGCAATTAGAGAGACAAGGTATTAATCATGTATTTTTAAGTGGAGAGAGTTAAACTTCTCTGAAACGTTGCTATAATTAATTTTATTATGAAAAATATATGTGTGTTAAAGTGAATGAAACAACTGGATTTTATGAAAGAAACATTGTAAATAGGAAACACATTTAGCAAATTGATGGGCTATTGGTTTTAAGTGAAGCTGTGGATATTTGTTTCTATCAGTGAACATTGTACAAAAATATACCTAAAAGGAGGTGGTCGCTCATAGAACCACTTTCCAGAATTATAAGGGAGAAGGGCTCATGTGAAGCTATCTGCCTTAGGAATGGTGGTTCATATGCATTCCCTTTAGAAGAAACGTCAACTTAAATCAGGCAGATTTTGGTAGTCTCACTGAACATCTGAAGCTACCTCACCCCAGAGCAACAGTCTTTAGAGAAGGTGTATGCTGTTGAAGATACGCTGTGTCTCCTAAGCTCTTCTAAATCCTCAGTTTCCATAGGTACTACTTCCTAAACTGATATACGCTGAGAAAGCACCCACAGGCAAGGTGATTCTACTTTCCTTTTCACCATCTTCCTTCTCGAACTTTACAAAGGAAAGGCATACCTGAATCTTACCCTGCAGTGTAAAAACCTATGAGACACCTAACAAAGGCACAATTTGTAATATTGTCATTGGTAAAGCCTCCTTAAATAAAAGCACGATGAACACATAATAGGGCATCATGTCTTTTCTGGTCTTATATCAGGAAAGGGAGAGGAATGGTGTTAGAAATGGGGTATTTTGGACAGCAGGCATATTGAGTAATACCCTCTGGACTGGGAAGGAACTCTGAGACTGAAAAACAAAGCAGGCAACTCCATGAAGTGCACTTATGGAGCTTATCTTGGGTAACTTACACACAGTCAGTATCAGGAGGAGGATGATCCAGAAGCATTCTCAACTGCACTCCACACCACTGAAAGCCACCAAAAGGGGTACAAGGGGATTTAAAGGGGCCAAAGCTAAAGATAGAATCTGACTACCAGGGGAGAAGCATGTGCACACCTACAGGAACAGGGCTTTCTTCCTCCCCACAGGGGATCTCATGACCATTATGCCTTGCAGGTCATTAACCATCAGCATCAGCAAAAGGCATTCTAGTTTTCATATCAGATGAAGGCAAGGGTAAATGTTGATAGGGAGCTTGGCAGGCTTGGGTCCATTCCTTGTGAGTAGGCTAAAGCTCAGTCATGCAGAAAGGGGAGGGAGTAGGACTGTGGGCCTGAGATGGAGCTGACAAAATGGAGTCAGGGTGATTCAGCCACACAGGGTATTTTGGTCCACTCCGAGATGCTCTTGAAGGAAACCAGAATGTCACCTGTCAGCTGAAAGAAAAATGCACAACACAAGAACAGTGAGTTTAAGTCATATCCAGGATCTTACTGAGAACTATAGCCTGGGAGACAGCTGCTCAGTAGCTCTGAGGAAGCTGTTCTGAAGAGGTAGGGGAGAAGAGAGTTTATATGTGATTCCTGGCTAGGGAATACCTGTAGTCAAGTATACATCTTGGTAAAGATACTGCTGGTTACAAAACATAGATATCTCAAGTTAATGATTTTAGTGCTTTTCTATGTACGGGAAGATGCAAGAATCTGGGTTCATTAAAAACTCTTCCTGAGATATACATCTAACTATCTAAAGGAACTGCTTGTCCAAAGCAGAGCATCCTGTTATCGTTAGGGGAACCACTGACCGAAACTGCCCGCCCTGGCCAGGCACCATAGTAACCACTTACACAAGTTATCTTACAACAGGAAGTCCTAGTAAGGAATGCAGAACTAACAAGCTACCACCAACTGGAAGAATTCGGGAAAGGTCAAAAGGAGAGAGGAAATGCCAGTCCATATGTCCTACCAACCTCCCAGAATCCTTCTCATTGGAATCCATCTTGGCCCAGCAATGCATGCACCACCAGGAAAGACCCTGAGTCAGAAAGATTGGCCAGAGACAACCAGAAAACTAAACCCATTACCATAAAACCTGAGACTGTGAGCCACATGGCAGAGCAGTTCTCCTGGGTTCCCTTACCCTGCTGCTCTCCACCTAGGCCCCCCTCCCAATAAAGTCTCTTGCTTTGTCAGCACATGTCTCCTTGGACAATTCATTTCTGAGTGTTAGACAAGAGCCCACTCTCGGGCCCTGGAAGGAGTCCCCCTTCCTGCAACATTATCATCTTTATTTCCTCTGTCTGGAGCACAAAGTGTACTGTTGGTCAGAGACTGTAACAGGTTAATCCTCGAAGAATTGGGTGATGAGCAAAAACGCTCTTTGTTCTTTGTTTACACGCCCTGAAATATGCTTCTTTGACGTAGGAATTATTTTAGCTAAAGGCATTTAAGAAGCAGCAAATTCAGGAAAAGCTCTCTACCTTCCCCCTATTTGTGTAAAAGGAGGACAAAAATTTACAAAGTTGTCCCTCCTCCCTCTCTACATAGAAGGACAAAAGTTAATCACTAGAGACAACTTAGACCCTTATCAGTCTGGAGATGGCACCAGAGGAATCTACATAACAAACTTTACTAACTAGCCTTTATCTACCCTTAGTCTCCCACATATTTGCCTTCATAATCTTCCCTTAGAGACCCAAGGTCCTTTTTCTTTGTCTTGTCACTTTTCTAAGAATGTATTGTTCCTTTGCTAAGAAGTTACATAAACTCAACTTCTAACAAAATCTTTGAGTTACTGACCTCTGAGAACTCCCATGTGTTGCATGCAGGATACACATGTTTATAAACTTCTGTTCATTTTTCTCTTGTTCATCTATCTTTGTCAGCCCAATGTATAGGGCCCCAGTGCTAGATGGCTAGAGGAAGATATTTTTTCTCGTCTATGCTCTGAAATCTGGTATATTTTTTTAAAAAGATGCTAGGAATAGCTGTGATCTTTGTATAATGACCTTGTCTTTTCCTTCCTCCGACTATGATTTTATCAAAGAATGTGTCACTTCCCAGGGAGAGGATTTTGAGAACAAAGACAACACAATAAGAGATAGTGAAGGCAGTGGTGCATTATTTAATCCAGGCAACAACGGATGGCCTGACTGCCGTTCACTATCTACCCATCTTTCTTATCTTAGAGTTACAATATTTAACATTTTTGAATTTTAAAACATAAAGGGAAATAAAAATATGCTACAAGTCGCATCTTTATATGTTCACTATTTTCAGCAATAAGAAAGAGCTTGGGACTTCGCAGGTGGCGCAGTGGTTAAGAATCCACCTGCCAATGCAGGGGACACGGGTTTAAGTCCCGGTCCGGGAAGATCCCACATGCCACAGAGCAACAAAGCCCGTGCGCCACAACTACTGAGCCTGCGCTCTAGAGCCCGCGTTCCGCAACTACTGAGTCTGCGTACTGCAACTACTGAAGCCTACACTCCTAGAGCCCGTGCTCCGCAACAAGAGAAGCCACCGCAATGAGAAGTCCGCGCACCACAACGAAGAGTAGCCCCCGCTCTCTGCAACTAGAGAAAGCCCGCGCGCAGCAACGAAGACCCAACACAGCCAAAAAACATGAAAAAAACAAACAAGAGTCTGGTAAGTATCCTTATGTGTGTTTCTGCTATCAATTTTGCATGATTTTGTAGGGGAGCAGAATTTTCCACCCCAAAATATGTCAATTTGGCATGTTAGTTATTTTAAGTTGTTATTTTCTGGGAAACGGCCAGACGTGAGAAAAACTCTAAAGCCAAGGAGTTACTCTTTTATAAGAAACATTTACATCTGTAAGAGATCTCACTGTACCAGGAAGTGGAAGATGACCAAATCTCTAGAAATCCTTATCAGCGGAGTAGGCAAAACTTAAATCTGCACAACAGCCTTACCCTAGTTTGCTGTGCTTTTCCTCGTCATCTCTCAAAAGGGACTGGTCCCCACCCTCAGCATCCTCTTTTGTCTTCAGCTGAGGATGCTATTTAAGGGGAGGGCTTCAGCCATTTTGGTGACTTAGTTTTCCTGGCCTCTCCAAGGTAGAGAGTTATTAAACAGTTTTTTAAATTTTCTCCTATTAATCTATGTCATGTCAGTTTGATTCTTAGACCAGCCAAAAGAACCTAGAATTATAGGGTAAATTTTCTTCTTCCCAGACAATTTCAAGGAGATAGAAATAAAAAAGTTCATGTTTACTTCTGATCAATCAACATTATATCTTTCATAAAAGAAACATTTATGGGAGGTGTGTTATGTTTTTATTTATATTTTCTTAAGTATTTACTAAGACCTCTTTTGCCAAAATTCTGCCATACTTATTTTTTACTTTGGCACACAATTTCTCCTTGCTTTCTCTAATAAACTATTTCTTTGGTTCTTTATTCATTCCTGCCATGTTCTTATTGGATTTAAGGGAACTTAAGGGGAATAGGTTGCCTATTTTATGGTAAATAATGCACTTTACAGTGATGGGGTTCAAGACATGCTACCCACAAATATGGCACCATGGCATATTGAGCATGTAAAGCTGAGGGGATTTGAGAAAATAGCAGAAGCAGGAAGGTCACACTGACCTCCCTGTCCTAGCCCTTGTTTCCTGAAACAGGTCATAAATATCCCATGTGAAAGGCACCTTCCCTGGACCAGGAAGAAGGAAGACATTCTTATCACGAGAGACAGGGAATTTGAGGCCAAGAAGCAAACCTTGTTAAACTGTTATCTTCCTAGTTACTTCTTCACCTTTGACTACCCCTAGTCCAAAGCTCTTTATCTTCTCAATTCATCACAAATGTATTGCTTCTTTGTCTACAAGGTATAAAAGCTCCTACTCTGGTCACTCCTTTGGGTCTTCATTCTCTTGGGAAGTCTCCCATGTACATGTAAAAATTTCATAGAATTTGTGTGCTATTCTTATCAATCTGTCTTTGTCAGTTTGATTTTTAGACCCAGCTAGGGTCTCTAAGAGGGTAGAGGAAAATTTTTTTTCCTCCCCCACAGCAGCAATAATTAACACACTTTTCCACTGCTTACTAATGGTCCAGTACTTTTCTTTTTGCTGTTAAGTGCCATGAAGTAGTTTAAAGTGTTCTCTTAAAAGCATATTTAAGTGTGGGGATAGGATATAATGTTCTCTAAGTACAATCTAGGATGCTCTGTTCTGAATTTCTATAAACTACCTTCATGAAGAAGATCACTATATACAATGGAGAATAAAAAGCTCTAGGTTAGGGCTTCCCTGGTGGCGCAGTGGTTGAGAGTCAGCCTGCCGCTGCAGGGGACGCGGGTTTGTGCCCCAGTCCGGGAAGACCCCACATGCCGCGGAGCGGCTGGGCCCGTGAGCCGCAGCCGCTGGGCCTGCGCGTTCGGAGCCTGTGCTCCGCAGCGGGAGAGGCCACAACGGTGAGAGGCCCGCCTATCGCAAAAAATTAACTGAAAAAAGGAAGCTCCGCAATAGTGCTGTATCATTTGACTATTTTATTTTAAAAGGAGAGGAAATCAGGATATGCAAATATATTTGCTAATATTTGTGAAAATATAGTAAGGATAAATCAGAAACTGATCTTAAAAATGTCTATCTGTGGTGCAGGGAGAAGGTGGAGAAGATAGCAATGGTGTGGTCAGTGGTCTCTAAATATGGTCACTGACAATTCCTCTTTTCCCTGTGAACATAGGCTGCTCCTCCCAGAAAGAGGTGGAGTCTATTTCTCCTATCTTTAAACCTGGACTGGCCTTTGACCTGCTTTGATTAATGGAATGTGACAGAAGTGACACTACCAGTTCCAGGTCCAGCCCATAAGAGACTTGGCAAGATTCTGCTTTCCTGGAATTCATTTGCCATGTTGTAAAGAAGTCCAGACTGTCCTGAAGAGAGAGCCATGCAAGAAAACTTGTGAGGTGAGACATTGTCTTAGGGAGAAAGGGGCTACTTGGAGAAAAATTTGAAGTGCTCAAGCTTACATTTTTTTCCAAGGCCCCAGATATGTAAGAGAGGACTTTTTAAGTGTTCCAGCCCAACCCAGATGCTAGTTTAATGCTACCTTACGAGTGACCCAAAGCCAAACCAAGTACAATAAACTGTTAAAGAAACTCACAAAATGGCAAGAAATAATAAATTGCTGCTGCCTTAAGTTTTGGGTGCTTAATTATGCAGCAAAAGATAGCTAATACACATGGAAACAAGACTTCTTTGACTGAGTCTTTTTTGTATTCTTTTGACTTTTGGAATGCTTTAAAAATCCAAAATCAGGGAATTCCCTGGCGGTCCAGTGGTTAGGGCTCCACGCTTTCACTACCAAGGGCCCAGGTTCAATCCCTAGTTGGGGAACAGAAGTCCCACAAGCTGTGCAGTTTGGAAAGAAAAAAAAAACTCTAAAGCAAATTAAACCAGGAAGAAAAAAGCAATTCATAAAACCGAAAACAAATTAAAATAAATTATTCTAACTCACAATCAAATTGCTGATATAACTCTGAAGAGAAAATAATTATTTTAACATATCTTAAAACTCAGTGCTTTGAATGTATATTCAGAGTGGGAAGATAAAAAGGATTGCAAAGAAATTTTAAATTTTACTCGGTAGTTTTATTGCCAGTAGTTGTGTTATTATTCTGAAACAGTTTTATGTACAAGATAAAGCAAATGTTAATTTTATTTGGAACGAAGATTTTCAGTTTAAGAGGTAAGAGATATATTCATTTGTTCATTTTAATTGGCATTCTTATACATTTATGATTTTTAAAGATTTTTTCCTGATTTGGTCCAATGAAAAGGCAATGAAGCAATAACACCCTTGTAGCATTGAGCATCCCTAGGACCCTAATTTTGGTATACAAGTCCCCATTAAAGGGAACCAGTATTCCTTAGGGAAATGACTGATTCTAGGAAATGTTACTAATGGATGCCAAAGATGTCTTGTTGATCTGAAAAGCAAAGAAGCCTTCAAGGACAGATGATGTCAAAAGGTTATAAAAACCAGATTAATAGGGCTACTTCTGGTCAAAACTGGGACAATTTTTGCGTGATTCTACTTGACTTAAATGTATTGAATGTGTGAAAATCTACAGAATTGATCAACATACTCAAAAGGAAGAAGACCAAAATGCAAATTTAAAAGCAAAACTAAACTAAAAACACATTAAAACTTTATTTGTCACCATTGGAGATAGCTATTGCATCATTTCCTTATTCTGAAAATTAGTAGATTAGTAGTTAAAGGAAACATGGTAAGCATTTTTCTTCTGTTTTTATTAGGATTATATTTTTCAGAATAAACAAAGAGGCCCAGAAAATGAAACAATTAACTCATGGAGGAATCATCAATGATGTTCAATAGAATGAAAGGATAATCTCATAGTTCCAAAATGTCACCCTACCAATTACTTGCTGGTTTCATGGAAAAACAACTCACAATGAGGGACTGAGTATTCATCACCTTAATCCATGATTAACATTGGCACTTTATAGTGTGACCGCCTAACATTATGGGCTTCTTGGTATGATGCAGTATGAAGGGCACAGCATCTCTTATGAACTATTCGCACCAAATAGATTTCACCCGAAACTAATCAAGTCTTTACAGCTTCCAGATCTAAATGGAGGTCAGAGTAACAACAATTTAAATGACATCATGAGGAAGCAATCAAATGAATTGAAAAGATGGGGTACTCTACAGGACAATAGTTTGTATCTATTCAACAAATAAATATCATGAAGGGAAAAAAAAGGCAGGGTATAGTGGTGGAGAGGGTCTGTTCTAGATTAGAAGAAATTTAAGAGACATAACCAAATGAAATATGTGGACCCTGATTTGTCCTGGTTTTCAAAATAATAAATGATATTATTTAGATTACCAAGGAAATTTAACTATGGACTAGGTTTTAAATTATATAAAAATTATCATTAATTTTTAGGTGTGACAATCTTATTGTGGTTAAGTAGCAAAATATCCATTTTTTAGAGATACCTAATAACACAGCTGTGAAATGATTTGATGTCTCCCTTTTAATATAAAATATTTCAAAAAACTAGGCAAATATGGCAAAAATAGACAATTATTAAATCTGTGATGGACATATGAGTGTTTATTATAGATAGTAGTATAATTTTGAAGTGTCTATCAGTCATGTCATTTTGTAGAACTAAACCATTTTAGACAAATAAAAATTATTTAATTTGGCCTAAATGTATTAAGATCCTAAAATGCACATTTTTTTCCTATTATTTTAACCCTAGGCTTATTTTAACCCTAGGCTTATTTTAACCCTAGTTTCCCTTCCTTTTAGCTCTACAAAGCCTGGCACAGTTAGTAACACGTGGTTAGTTAATATTCACTGATAACTTTTAGTAAGACTTTTTTGATATGCTTACTAATAACTAAGTGAATGAATGTTTTAATAAGTAGATAAATCTTTTTGCAAGTCAGATGATTTCCAGTTATTTGCTTAACAAAACTGGAAGACTTAACTGAGTTGCCAGCTGATTACCCATCAGAAAAATATTCAACAAAGAGAACTATATGACTTTTTCAAAAATAACTCAGAAAGCATCCAAAGAATTGATTGGCATCGCTGTAACAAAACTCCTTCCATTTTCATCTACATATTCATGTAATCACATTTTCTCAATGCTTATTTCTATAAAGATGAAAAATAGGAATAAGATTGATGCTGAGTCCTGTCTCATTCTAGCAATAAGTAGCAATTTAGATACAGATAAATGAAGTAATTGGGGAAGGAGCACCATCCATCTTATTAAGAGATTCCTTCCCATTAATTTTTTACTTTTTATATTTGATAATTATTCATCAAAATGTAAAATATTTATGTTGCTCTGATTGTGAATTTATAGTTGTAATGATAACCCAATCAAGAAGAATTTTTTCATATGAAAAGTCAAATCATCAGAATTTTTTTTTTTTTTTTGCGGTACGCGGGCCCCTCACCGTTGTGGCCTCTCCCGTTGCGGAGCACAGGCTCCGGACGCGCAGGCTCAGTGGCCATGGCCCACGGGTGCAGCCGCTCCACGGCACGTGGGATCCTCCCGGACCGGAGCACGAACCCGCATCCCCTGCATCGGCAGGCGGACTCCCAACCACTGCGCCACCAGGGAAGCCCCAGAATTTTTAAAAAGTATTTATACATATGTATATACAGTCAGCCCTTTGTACTGCAGGTTCTGCATCTATGGATTCAACGAAACACGGATTGAAAATACTGAGGGAAAAAAAAGTTCCAGAAAGTTTCCAAAAGCAAAACTTGAATATATCACTCCAACAAATATTTACATAGCATTTACATTGTATTAGGTATTATAAGTAATCTAGAGATGATTTAAAATATATGGAAAGATGTGTGTATGTTATATGCAAATACTACACCATTTTATACAAGGGACTTGAGCATCCTCAGATTTTGGTAGCTATGGGGGTGGTGGAGTCCTGGTACCAACCCCCTTCTGATACCAAGGGATGGCTGTGCATACGTATATAGATATATATGTATTATAGGGTGATCAATAAAAGCATTGAAGCATAAAATATATTACATTAGTATAAATTCTATGTATATTCTTTCTATTCTTACCTAGGATGACAATGAGTCCATGGAGAAAAAAGAAATGGTTTAAAATATCTGACTGCTAAAGCATCATTTGGTCCTGTGTTTTTAAAATGAATGATATTGTGCATCAGATTGAAGCTGAATCTGGCTTCTGTACCCTGACACCAAATTAAATCTCAGAGACACAGTGCTGGGTGAAGTAGAAAATAGCTTTATTGCTTTGTCAGGCAAAGGGGGCCACAGCGGGCTATTGCCCTCAAAACTGTGTGTCCCCCCATGGAGAGGGTACTGAGAAGTTTTATAGTAATGGTTCAAAGAGGGAGTGATCAGCTCATGGACATTCTTCTGATTGGTTGGTGGTGAGGTAAGTGAGAGTCAGCATCATCAACTTTCAGATTCCAACTGGTCTGGGGTCTACATGCTTGTGGGCAGCACACCATCATTAATCATTAACTTCTCCCACCCAGAGGGCATTTCAGTCTCTGCAAAACAGCACAAAGATATTGTTGTGTGTATCCGTTGATGGGGAACCAGGACCTTGCCCCAAGGCTACACTACTGTTTCTCTTGACTATTTCTCCGACCATTTCTCCTTTGTCTCACATCCCTCCCTTCCCTAATTAACAACTGCTTGAATCTGCTCACTGGAACTCAGGGAAGGTCATGGAGGCTGAATGAAGGCTATTTCCTGTAATCAAAGAAACGGGGGACACAGAAAGGCCTTGTGCCCAGGAACCCCACAGGGCCCTGATTGGTATCAAAATTACTAAGATATTTCGATTCTATTGGATATGCAATTTTTTAAAAGGTAATATAAATGTTTCCTTTCCAAATACCAATATATACAACATGCTGGAATTGTATCTTTGTCACAGGGGAGCCAGCACAGGAGAGTGCTGGTACCTGACCCCCACCAGCTGCTGACCAAGACACAGGAAATCAAAAGAGAAGACACAGCATCACACACCCAGTTAGATACACAGCCCTTCCCCCTTTCCTCTAAGTCTTCTTCCTGGCCCCAATGATGGAGAAGAACTAAAACAGGAGAGGAGAAAGAGTAAAAGAGAGGATCACTCTCCCCTCACTCTCCAAATTCTCAAGTCAAAGCCAGGCTGAAGAAGATAACGTTTTTAAATGAAAAATAAAATGGAAATTTCTACTTGCACTAGAATTCATTTAATAACTGAAATTGAACAGAAAATTATAGGGTCTTTCATGGGATGGGAAAAAATGATTCAACATAGCATGGGCAGGATTTTGACTCCACCAGATTCACACTGTTCAATAAATTGGTAATAAAAATAAAACTAGGGCTTCCCTGGTGGCGCAGTGGTTGAGAGCCCGCCTGCCGATGCAGGAGACACGGGTTCGTGCCCCGGTCCGGGAAGATCCCACATGCCGCAGAGCGGCTGGGCCCGTGAGCCATGGCCGCTGAGCCTGTGCGTCCGGAGCCTGTGCTCCGCAACGGGAGAGGCCACAGCAGTGAGAGGCCCGCGTACCGCAAAAAATAAAATAAAATTAAATTAAAAAATAAAACTAACTAACTAAATAAAGATATTTACATATACAGTGAAAATAAAAGAATACACGGAAAGATTAATAGGGATCATCTCTGTATGATGATGATTATTTTCTTCATTGGGCATTTCTGTATTTTTCATTTTGTTAAACAACAAACATACTACTTTTAGAATGAGAAAAAAAGTATATATTTTCTTTCTTTTTTTTTTTTTTTTTTTTGCATAGGCAGGCGGACTCTCAACCACTGCGCCACCAGGGAAGCCCCAAAAGTATATATTTTCATTCCTAAGAAACTCCAATATTATTTTTAATATCTATACACATGGGTCCAGGACAAATATTTTTTACATTTATAAAAGTATTACATGTGAGTAGTTTAAAAATTCATATACTACTAAAAAGCTTATACATGACCCGGCATTTCCTTGCTCCCTCTGCCTTTCTCCCCTCATCCCCCTCCATGGAACAAACCACTTTCAACTGAACTGATTGTTTCTTCTGGTATTTATGTCCCTATTTCTAAAAAAAATTACATATAGCCTCTTGAGTCATCTATTTTAAACAATCCCCATGACTCCATATAATAATAGACTAAGATTTAACTCACTTCCAATTTTTGCTTTCCTCTCCCACCTCCACTCTTTATCATTTTTATCCCCATTTTAATTTTTTCCCTCTTATGACTGTGACAGTGTAAATGTTGTTCCCCTGGTGAGTCAGAGGGTACAAGGTAGAAGACTACGTTTTCTTTCTTATGTAATTTTTTCTTTTATCTGCAGTTAATTTGCTAATTTTCTTTGAATGTCTGACTAATTCTTTCTACAATTTCCATAGTTCTGTAAAATAACTTAAGCACATTTTTTAGTGTGGTTAACACTGCCCCCTGCCCCACCAAGACACACTTTTTTTTAAACCCAAGCTGGAGCTTAGATCTAGACTGGTGGTTCTCTAGAGGCTGCATAGCTAACATCTTAAGGCTTCCCTTTGCCTCTTCTGCATTGAATCTCTCATTTCTTGCATTCTTTTTCATAGAGTATCTTTCAGTACTTTCTTGAAAAAATTTACATCAGAGACATATTTTTTTCTAATTTTTCCATTTGGAAACTTTTTATTCTACCTTCATACTTGACTGATAGTGAAACCGAGCAGGACTCTAAGGGGCCCTCCGGGGTACAAAAGCCTTTCCCTGTTCCCCATTTCTTATTTGCAGGATAAAGGGCTCAGCTTCCTAGACCTCTCAGAGTTCCAAAGAGAAGATTCAAACAGTTGCTAACCAGGGAAGTAAGGGAATGCCTAAACAAAGGATTAATCAAGAAACTATAGTGCAGTGATTAAGCAGGATCCTGGTTGCTCCTCAGTGGATATACATAACAATATCTTTGAGTTCTTCTGTAGGAACTAAGGCCCTCACCCAGGTGGAGGAGATTCTAAGTTGAAAATTATTTTCACCCAGAATTTTATGGGCATTCTTCTATTATCTTCAAGCTTTCCCTGGTGTTGAAAAGTCTGATGACATTCTAATTCCCATTTCTTTGTAAGTGACTTGTTTTTTTCTCTCTAGAGTTTGTGTTTCTGGTTCTCCTTATATTTGGGGTGATTCTCTAGTTGGACAATTTTGAATAAAACAGGATGTGTGGGCTTCCCTGGTGGCGCAGTGGTTGAGAGTCCGCCTGCCGATGCAGGGGACACGGGTTCGTGCCCCGGTCCGGGAAGATCTCACATGCTGCGGAGTGGTTGGGCCCGTGAGCCATGGCCGCTGAGCCTGCGCGTCTGGAGCCTGTGCTCCGCAACGGGAGAGGCCACAACAGTGAGAGGCCTGCGTACTGCAAAAAAAAAAAACAAAAACAAACAAAAAAACAGGATGTGTGCTGCTCATGTCTTTAACCAATTTCTCTCGGCCCCCAGCCCAGGGACTCATGCCAGAGGTCAGAGGATAGCTGTTTCCCCTAAAATCTCTGAAGAGCAACGAGAGTGCAGAGAACCTGCTCATTAGCCTGGGTAACATCGGACAGCGTAAGTGGAGGTAAGAGAACATTCTCCCTCTTCCAGTCCTCTTTTGCTGTGTAGCTGCTATACATTGAATGTTTGTGTCCCCCCAGAATTCACATGTTGAAATCTTAACCTTCAAGGTGATGGTATTAGGAAGTGGGGCATTTGGGGGGTGCCTAAATCATGAAGGTATAGTGCTCTCGTGAATGGGATTAGTTTCTTTATAAAAGAGGCCTAAAAAAGGTCCCTTGCCCCTTTCCACCATGTAAGGTTACAGTGAAATAATGCCATCTATGAGCCGGGTGGCAGGCTCTCACCAGACACCAAATGTGCTAGCTCCATGATCTTGGACCTCCTAGCTTCCAGAATTGTGAGAAAGAAATTTCTATTGTTTATAATACACCCATTAACCTGTTAACACATGTTCATGTGCCCGATGCACAGTGAGGCCAAACTAAAACATCGGAGTTTGGAGCAGAGAAAGGTTTATTGCAAGGCCATGCAAGGAGACAAGTTGCCTCATACCCTAAAAAGCTGCAAGCTCCCAGAAGGGTTTCGGCAAAGCATTTTTAAAAGCCAGGTGAGGGAGGTGGGGTCGCAGGTTATGTGATCAGATGGTGGACAGTTCTCTAACTGGTTGATGATGAGGGAACAGGGTGGTGTCACAGGGGTTAACTCTATCAGTCCTTAGGCTCCAGGAGGCCTGGGGCTATGTGCTCATGGTCATCAAGTAGTTAACGTCTTCCAATTGGTGGGGGGGAAGGGGGGATTTCTTATCTGCAAAACAACTCAGGAAATTTGCATCAAATACTATTATCTAGGTACTTTAGAGAGGAACTAAAGCAGAGGATATGGGGGAAGGCCCCATAGGGTCCTGCTCGGTTACATACCCATCCTATGGCATTTTGTGAGGACACCCTGAATGGACTAAGACAGAAATAAGCCACTCCAAAACTTAGTGGTGTAAAGCAACAATCTTTTTTTTTTTAATCATTATGCTCATGACTTTGTAGATCAGGAATTTGAGCAGAGCAAGTGGGAATAGCTCACCTCTGCTCCATAACGCCTGGGTCTTCAGGTGGCTCAAATGGCCAGGGGGAATTGGGTTGGGGTCATATGTCTGGAACTCCAGTTTTGACTGTCAGCTGGCTCCTCAGTTCTTCTCCTTGTCATGTCTGATGGAGTTGAATGACCAGGATGGGTTCTGGCCATCCTGGTGACTGGGCTATGTTGGGAACAGTAGGGGCACGGAAATATCTCTCTTCACGCAGCCTGTCCACATGACTGGCTTGGGCTATCACACAGCACAATGGTTACAGGTAGGATGGACTTCTATGGTAGCTGGCTTACCTCAAAGCGATCATTCCAAGATGTCCACTTGGAAGATGCAAAGCTTCTTATGACCTAGTCTCAGAAATCCCAGAATGTCACTTCTGTCACATTTTATTGGTCAAGAAAATCCTAGAGCCAGCACAGACTCAAGGTTAGTGTAATGAAGGAGGAGCAAAGAAATTGTTACCATCTTTAATCAACCATACTCCCATTCAATACTGTGAACATATTGGAGTATAGAACGTAACTTCTACCTGAGCAACGTGCCAGAAGAGTCTAATTCGGAACTGAGAAGCAGCAACAGGGAGTATCTGCAGCATGCAGAGCAAGGAAGGAAGATACCACAGGGAGGATGCCACATTAGAACTGAGGGAATGTGTCTCGGAGGACCTGCTGGAGGAGAAGGCACCTGGGAAGACTGCATTCACATCACACACTAGACATCTCCTGGAGAGCTCCTGAACAGTTGAAGAGAATCTGAAATAGTTTTTAGTATTCTGTGAATAAGGAGGGATTCCGAGAAACAATACACTTTTATTGTTGTTATTATGACCCCATTTCGCACACACTCAAAACAACACACGCATGCACAGGAATGGCCAAAGGAAACTCCTATTACAACAATAAGACTTCTGCAGTGATTGTGTAGCTTTACTATAGGAGGATGTTCATCATGAACCATTCAGCCCCTCCATGAGCAACACATCATCCAAAACTGATGGGTTCCATACTTTGCAAGTGAATGGATATGAAATATACTAATGAAATAAAAAATTGATACATATTTGAACATCATTTATGTACTGGGGGAGGAATATGTCAATAAATGTTGCTGATACAATAAGTAGCTCAGAATATAGCAATGGAAGTCACACATCTAAATGCCATAAGAATAAACAAAAGGAAAAACTTGAGAAACAAGTATCTGAAGACTACAAGAAGTAGACAAGGCCTTGTCTACTTTTTTTCTATTTCTTACCTTCAGCACTAGAAAATAAATCTTTAAATCTCTCCTAATTGGATATAAATTATTTTTTCTCTTTTTAATCAACATCCTACCTATTGTCTGCTATCCTGGCCTGTCCTCATCTTCTCCCTTGGACAAAACCACTTTGGAGGAATTAAGTTGTTCCATAACCATCCCATCTTCCTCTCACAATTTCATTCCCAAAGATATTGTAGAAACTGCTGATATCCTGCAGACTGTTTAACTCTGGTGAACCAGAACCATTTAATCATGTTGATATTAACCAAGTAGCATATGACAATGAACTACATGATATGTATAGTCACATTTTTCTAGATTAGAATTCCTTTTCTGGAAATATGACAGGATGGGTTTCTAAATGAAAAGATCTCATCCTCATGAGCCATAAGAATATCTGCCTTTAGGGAGCTATATTTTTAGAATATCAATTCACTCACATCTAAATCTCTCATCCTTTTATTTTCCAACTGCATGGAGAAAAAATATTGTTAGAAGAAATCAAGAATCAGACATGTTTATCTCTCTTAATTCAGGGAACACTTTTAAATTTTTTCCATGATTAATCAATAAGACCTTGTTTCTTTTCATCCTTATTTTGTTCTTTGGGAAACAATATGATATATCTTACTGAATAAGCACTTCCTGCCAAGCAGTGCACTGGTTATTAAGATTTTTTTTTTCTTCATTTATAGGTGTTCTAAACTCTGATGACTAATATTTCTGGAGATCTCAACCTTTATTTTTTTTAATATTTATTCATTTTATTTTATTATTTATTTTCTTTATTTTTCTGGCTGCGTCGGGTATTGTTTGTTGCGTGTGGGATCTTTGTTGAGACATGTGGGATCTTTGTCACTGAGGCGCCTGGGCTCTTTGTTGCAGTGCATGGGCTTTTCTCTAGTTGTGGCATTCAGGTTTTCTCTCTAGTTCTGGAATGCGGCTCCAGGGCACATAGGCTCTGTTGTTTGCCGCATGCGGGCGTGCAAGCTCAGTAGCTGTGGCACGCAGGCTTAGTTGCCCCCTCAGCATGTGGGATCTTAGTTTTCCAACCAAGGATCGAACCCACGTCCCCTGCATTGGAAGGCAGATTCTTTACCGCTGGACCACTGGGGATGTCCCTCAACCTTTAGATAAGTAATGACATTACTCAGTCTGTATTCTTAATAATTGTAGGAGGTATATTGCTTGTCCAAGGGCCATTCTGCTACAGAATTAAGTCCTAAATTGTATTCAGAAGAATATTGTTGAGTGTGACTTGAAAAATAAAGATTTCCATGGTCAAATAAGTTTAGGAGGGGCTTCCTTGGTGGTGCAGTGGTTGAAAATCAGCCTGCCAATGAAGGGGCCATGGGTTCGAGCCCTGGTCTGGGAAGATCCCACATGCCGCAGAGCAACTGAGCCCCTGCGCCACAACTACTAAGCCCACATGCCACAAATACTGAAGCCCACATGCCTAGAGCCTGTGCTCCGCAAAAGAGAAGCCACCACAATGAAAAGCCCGTGCACCGCAATGAAGAGTAGCCCCCCACTCGCCGCAACTGAAAAAAAAAACAAAAACCCACGCACAGCAACGAAGACCCAACGCAGCCAAAAATAAATAAATAAATAAATCTATTTAAAAAATAAGTTTAGGGGCTTCCCTGGTGGCGCAGTGTTTGAGAGTCCGCCTGCCAATGCAGGGGACGCGGGTTCGTGCCCCGGTCCGGGAAGATCCCACATGCCGCGGAGCGGCTGGGTCCGTGAGCCATGGCCGCTGAGCCTGCGCATCTGGAGCCTGTGCTCCTCAACGGGAGAGGCCACAGCAGTGAGGGGCCCACGTACCGCAAAAATAAATAAATAAATAAATAAAAATAAGTTTAGGAAACATTAAGTTAAGCAAAGTTAAATGGTACATTTACATCAGGACTTCTCAAAACTTTAATATGGAAGATTAAAGATTTGTGAATCTTAAAATGTGGAGTGTTCCATACAGCCTTTCCAAAACTTACTGACCTTTATTGCAAGTAGCATAAATGTCATATATTTAGCTTTTTTCTGTATACATTTTGAGAAATAGCTAAATAAGTCAAAAGGAAACTTCTTAAAAATCAGTTTATCCACAAACATAACCTACTAGAACCTACTAATGTTAAATGATAACTTCAGAACAAATTTACTGAAAACTTTATGTTTTGTAACGATCAGTGTTACTTAATGGCTACTTTTCCTACTCTCATAATTGAGTATCTGAGATCTTCACAAAGAGTGAGCACTGAAACTTCATTCTTACTCTAGGTTTCATTTTAGCTGCTAAACAGATTGAGTTGACAGAAGGGACTCTCTAAGTTTATGAATAACCTTTTAATCTCCTAAAGAGCTTCTGATGCTTTGTTTTAAGGAACTTATAAGAAATTTTCCCCATAACTCTTACCAGCAGACTATTAACAGGCCACTTCTGACTATTTTATGTTAGGGCAAATGTCAATCTCCTAGCTCTTAATTTTAAAAACAAATATCTAGAAGCAAAAGAAAGAAGGAGGGGAACAGAAAAGAGAAAAGAGGAGGAGGAAAATAGCATGGCAGATTGTTTGCAAAATGGAAATATTTGCAAAATGTTTTACAGAATAACCACAAGTCCTCAGATCCTGGTTTTCACTCTTCTTTGTAATGACTTTGAGGTCCCTCCCATCAAGTAGAGTCTATTTCTCCATCCCTTGAACCTAGGCTTGGCCATGCCATTTGTTTTTGTCAATAGGCCATTATGAATGTGATACAAGAGACTTAAAAAGTACTTATGCGTTGGGGCTTGCCCCTTCTTGCAACTCTTTGGAATCCTGAGTCCATCATATGAAGAAGCCCAGACTAGATTTTTGGAAGATGGAGCCCATGTGGAGCAGAGAGGAACCAAATTTCTATCTTTATTTTTAATTATAATTTCCTGCAATAGTAGATGATTAGCTTAGTCATACTGCCCTCATCCCTCCCATTGAAAAGGCCAAGAGGAATGTTGAAACTGAGATTTCAAAGATGGGATGTAAATAGAGGGACAAAGATGTGGGAGGGCCCTGATGTAGGAAAGAGGTTGGCCCCTTGGGAAATTAAAAGAAGTCAGTGGAGGGACTTCTCTGGTGGTCCAGCAGTTAAGACTCCGCACTTCCACTGCAGAGGGCGTGGGTTCGATCCTTGGTGGGGGAGCTAAGATCCCCCATGTCATGTGGTGCAGCCAAAAAAAAAAAAAAACAAAGAAAAATTTAAAAATTAAAAAAGAAAGGGAGTCAGTGGAGCTGGAACACAGTGAGCAGGGTAGTGAAGGGTATAAGATGGAGTAGAAGAGAAAAACGCAGACAGGCAGGACTCGGAACATGCAAGACACGGAACATGCAAGACCTTGTAAATTTACAAGAACTGGATTTTATTTTCAGTGGGTTTTTTTTTCCTATCAAACTCAAAAAAAATTTTTAACTGTAGTATGCAGCACCATTGACACATGGAGGTATCAATGGGGGAGGCCAAATGATATAACCGAGCTGGAGGGCCATTTAGCTATACAAATCAAAGGACTTAAATTTTTCTCTTTGACCCTGAAATTCCACATTATTCGAGGAAATCATCATGGCTGTGCAAGAATGTTTCTTTTCAAATATGTTCATCTCATTATTTTTGATAATAGTGAAAACTGGAGGTAACCCAAAATGTCTAATAGCAGTTTATTAGTGAAATAAATTGCAATATATCATAATGGATTATTATTGAACCATGAAAATTACTGTCAAAAGGTATATGTATATATAAAACATGAAGAAGGGTAGGCTACAAAGTAGTATATTCAATATAATCTGAATTATGTAAGAAGAAAATTGCAGAGAAATAAATGAGTGGAAAAATGTAGGGCCAAATATTAACAATGTTTATATTTGTAGCTGGAGTTAGGAGTATTGTACAGCAGAAAACTATTTGGGGAAAATTTCTTCATCCTCTGAAGGTGCCAAATTTCCTACCCCCAATATTCTTCAGTGACTGCATCTCTGGGTCAGAAATACTGTACAAAGACTGTTTATAAATACAGATTGTTGTGTGTAAAAATGATAGTAGAAAACTGTCAGTCAAAATATAGAGATTACGTACAATATAAATTTAGCTCTGTAACGGACTATACTAAAAGGAATAGAGAAAAATATGCTTGCCAAATAATTTAAGTCTGAGTCTAGAATGAAGAAAGTGCAGAAAGGGAAAACTAACTGTGGTGCCAAGTTAAAACTGTCTGATATAGGAAATACAGGGTATGGCACAGACAGATGGAGGTGGGGAAAGTTCGGACTTCCATCCTACATGAGGATCCAACAGCTGCACCTGATGGTCTAAGGCTCCTGTCCATCACATCATATGTAAATCACAACCAACTAAGGAGGAAAAAATTTAAGTATCTCAGCATCCTGATCCCTGTAAAATGGACTGGGTTCACAGACTACTTTTCTCTTAAGATTCATGAGAACACCCTTCCAGGTATGCTCATCTGCTTAGGAGTCCCCAAAAATTGCTCAGGCTTGGACTTGGGATTTTATCTGTGTGGAGGTGAATATCTTTATCTTCTTTAATTGACATTCTCTCAATAATTAAAGGTCAGAGAAGGTGTGGATTTTAAAAGTCTTTGGAAAAAAAAAAAACACTCTGCAAATTATTGTATTTCTCTAAATAACAGGGGGAAAAAAAGGAAAAAAAAAACCCTGTCTGTTATCGAGAAATTATTGAGATTAATTAGAGTTTTTTGAAGTTCAGACTCAACACAGCTGATTTTATTTTCTCTTTTTTTACTTATCTCTATTCTTTCAACTTTCTCCAATGAGCATGTGATTACTTTCAAGGACAGAAAAATTAATGTTATTAATTTTTATATCTCACTACCAATTTTTATTGCTTTATTTTTAAAATGCAACCAAAAAAAACAATCTCAGGAGGTTGGAGTCCCTGGGTTTGAATTCCAGAACTAATACTGAAGGTGGTTTTGAAACAGGAGGGAAGGGGGCAGGGCACAACCTTTAAAAGAATGACATAGCCGTAGGACGTGACAAAAACTGGTTAGAACCACCTAGGTCCAAGATGGTAGAATATTCGACTTCCAGTGGAATGCTAAATGACACACCCACCAGCACCATGACAGTTCTGAGGCCGACCATAAAAGGCCAAAAAGTGGGGGGTGGCCCAATTCCTGGAAATCTCCGCCCCTTCCCCAAAATAATTGGAATAATCCTCCTCCTCATTAGCCTATGAAATTACCCAGCCCATAAACACTAACCACTGCATATTTTGGGGCCTCTTACCCTCTGAGATGGCCCACACTCTGTCTGTGGAGTGTGTTTCTCTCTAAATAAATCCACTTCTTACCTATCACTTTCTCTCACTGAATTCTTTCTGCGATGAGACATCAAGAACCTGAGCTTCATTAAATCCTGAGACCAAGGGTGTGATCTCAATTAAAAGACCATGGATTCAAGTCCCAATCTGGGTTTTGACGGGTTTGAGTCCCGGCCCCATGCGTACAAGTCCCAATCAGAGTTACACGGTTTCAGCTTGGCAGTCAGTTACCCAGCGCATGAATCAGATAAGAAAGATCTCAAAGCACAGATTTCTAACAGTGTTTATAAGGCTTATTTCTCCCAGCTTTAGAGCCCTTGTACAAGTGCCTACAATTTTGCAAATTCCCATAAATCAGGGAGAAAATCTAAAGCTCCAATAGAAAATGAAGGGGCAAAAAATGTTTCTATTTACGGATGTAAAAACTATAGCATATTAAATCTGAATGCTTTAAACGTAGATAATTGTGGCAAATTGTGTTTCCCCAAAATGGTCCCATTCCTCGGGCTTATCTGCAATGTTACCTTGACTCTCTTCTCATCATGAAATGGGGTCTGGTTTTCCGCTTTTCCTCCCCCTTACTCTGGGCCGATTTGTGACTCACTTGGAACACTTGTAACATTCTATTTGGAATGCGTGGAAGAGATGCTGCCTGACTTTCAAGGCTAGATCAGAAAAGGCATGGTAGCTTCTGCCTCTGCTCACTGGAATACCAGCCCTTAAGCCTGCAGCTGACATATAAGTGGTCCAAATGCCCCAAGGCCCAGACCAGCCCACGCAGAGAGCTCAGTCAGCCAGACCCAGAGACCACAGAAAGTGAGTTGCCCAGCCAGCCCCCAGCTGATCTAGCCCCCAGCTGTTCCAGCTCTAGATACTGTCTGCCAGCAACTTCATGAGAGACTCCAAGCCAGACCCACCCAGCAAGCCCTCCAGTATTCCTCAGCCCCCCAAACCATGTGTGTGCTAAAGGGGCCATGCTAAAGATGTAATATTAAGGGATGTGATTAGGCCATCCCAGTCTACTAATTGGCCCTATTCTTCTGAATGATTACAGTGCAAAGCAAGGCCTCCAGAAAGACATTCCTCGGTTGTAGAAGGGACATATACATCTCAAAGGAACAGAGGAAGGATTTACAATTGCAAATTACAAGTTTTCTAAAACAAATGATCTAAGAAAAGTGAGGACAGGTGCCTATCATCAGGTTTTGGCTGGAAGAAACACTATATTCTTTTGGCAGCCTTGGGCTTTTCCAGGCTGAAACTTAAGGGGAGCAGGGTTGTCCCAAGAACATGGCCTTAGGCTGCTGGAAGCCAGGTAGAGCTTGGTCAGGTCTCTTAGTGGGGGGGGTGGAGGTGGAGTGGGGAGGAGGTAGGCATGGAGTTGCTTTTGCAGTTTGCAGTTCTCAGTTGTTACATAGCAATAGATAAACAGAGCAAACTTTCTTATCTAAAAGTGAAGTGCTGCTGTAACAAAAACCTAAAACACATGGCATTGGCTTAAAGACTGGGCAGCAGGAGGAGGCTAGAAGGACCCTGAGGAGACTATTACAGCGAGCTGAAAGAGCCTGGAGGGAGCTGTCAGTGAGGGCTTACAGTAAAGGTAAGGAAAATGTTATTGAAAGCTGGAGGAAAGGGGACTCTTGATACGCAGCCGCAGAAAACTCTTGCCTGCGACAATGTGGAAACGTGGAAAACAGAAAATGTATCTAATATACTCTATGATCTAGCTAAGGAGGTTTTGATCTTGGGTGGACTCACTTGGAGGAGCTTGAAGCAGGGTTTCGGTTCCTGGCCAGAGACTAAGGTCGGGCAGCAGCAGTGAGAGCACTGAATCCTAGCCACTAGACCATCAGGGACCAGTGGCCAGTGACAAGGCCCTGGCCTGTCAGCTGTGTAGAAACGAATTTCCACATAGAGACGGAAAGTAGTGAAGCAAGTAAAGTGTTTATTAGGAGAAAGAAAGGGTACGGTATGTGTGGATAGACACACATGGGCAGACTCAGAGAGTCGCACCCTTGTGGTAGTTTGAATCACTTTTATGGGGCATTTCTTCCCAGTTTCCTTTGGCCAATCATTTTGATTTGCCTGGTTCTGAGTCTGTATTTGGTATATCTCAGGATCCTCCCATGTGTGCACACACATCTCTCAGCCAAGATGGATTCCACCAAAGAGGCCTATGGGTAGTTGGCATCACTTACTATGGGGTGGCACCCCCTCCCTTTTTGACCTCCAAGGAGCTTTCTAGTCAGGAAGGTCTCCTTGACTTCAAGAATGAGAAATATGTGGTCTCTTATCTTCTATCTGGGCAGGGCCCAGCCTCCTCTCTCAATTGTCCTGCTATTCTGGTCTTGGAGAATTGGTCCGCAGGGAACAAATCTCCAATAGCTTACCCTTGAGGGAGACCCATCTACCTCCTGCCTCAATTTCAAGGCAGAATATTGAAAATGCCACTTACCTTCTATTGCCTGCCTATCAGATACAGGTAGGAAGAGGGAAGCTTAAAAGGGAACTGTTCCATTTTTAAGAAAAATGAGAGGAAATATAAAAGATTCAGGACTTGCCAGATTCAAAATTAAAATTATTTCTCATTCCCAGACTTTCCAGACAGCAGCGGATACTCAAACTACATGGCTGTATCTGTTTCAATTGTCCCTTCATATAATAATATCTTTGTAATAATTTTTATAAAGAGAAGAGGAAAATAATTTGATCTTTTCTCTAGCATAATTGATCAAAAATTGGTTTTTTAATTATTCATAGTTTTGACCAGGTATTAACGAGAACTAAATCATCCACCTAATTTTATATGTTGGATATTTGGAATAATTCCCAGAGACTCGCTTCTGGCTCCATACATTTGTCAGGGAGGAAAATTTTCCCTTTACCCTTCTAGGGTCTTCTGGCTGGTCTAAAAATTAAATTGACATGAGACAGATTAACAAGAGAAAACCAAACAAAAGTTTAATAACATGTATACATGGGAGAGGCCAAGAAAAACTGAGTAACTCACCAAAATAGCTGAATCCCTCACCTTAAATACCATCTTCAGCTAAAGACAAAAGAGGATGTTGGGGGTGGTGGTTTGGGACTTCAAAGGGGAGGAAGGCAGTTCACAGGGAGATGGAAAAGTAAATGTTTGGTAAACAAATGTTTGCTGGGCCTTGTAGAGACAAAGAGATACAGAGAGGAATTTTAACAGACTTTGCTAGGTTTCTTCCTGTCTACACACCTAGTTCCTGCTATAGTTGTCTATGGTGATAGCTCCCTTCCTGGAACAGGTCCTCTATCTATAGTCTTTTAGGCAGTTAAGGGGAAGGTCAAAGTTTCTTCCTGGGTCTCTGGGGCCTTCAAAATAACCAGCCTAAATTAATCCTCATGCCAAAGAGACACATTTTGCGGGGGCAAATTTTTGTTTCCCTACACACATTTCTCTGTTCCTCTCCTCTAAATACAACCATAAAAATAAACAACCATAATAGGACTCTGAAAAATGGAAAAAAAAAAAAAAAAGGCTAGGAACCTCAGGACTTGAGGAACAACAATGCAGTGAGTTCCCTGGTTCAACTTTTGTCTCCCATGCATCTTGACCTGGGTATTGGCAGAGCCAGGATAGACCAACATGAAGCCCCAAGAAAAACTCCCTCTAGCCCAAGGACCAGTAAAGGGGCAGCCCAGCAGAAACCTAACAGGGAGCTTCGCACATGATGCCAAACTAACTGGCAGCAGGCAGGCTTTCAGGGGAGACAGGGCAAAGCAGGCCTGGAATCTCCCAAACTCCACTTCCTGCAGAAGGCGACCCAGGCCTGGTGTTTCCCAACTCTTCCCCCTGAAGGAAACCAGAATGTCACCCCAAAATATGCCTCATTGACACAAAAATTATTTTGAACTTTTTAAAGAGAAAAATCACAGGCCCAAAATGGCATCCCTTGTGCTAAAGCCCATGATACCATACCTAGATTTAACACCTGACCTAACTGAAGTTTTGACCTTCACCAGAAATGTAGTCTTTTTTTTTTTTTTTTGGCTGGGCCAGATCTTAGTTGCAGCATGCGGGATCTTTAGTTGCGACATGTGGGCTTCTTAGTTGTGACATGTGGACTTCTGAGGTGCGGCATGCATGTGAGATCTAGTTCCCCAACCAGGGATCAAACCCGGGCCCCCTGCATTGGGAACGTGGAGTCTTACCCACTGGACCACCAGGGAAGTTCCCAGAAATGTAGTCTTAATCAACCGGTATGGAATTTTCTTGTCAGCACAAATGAGGTCATCTGTCATGTGGCCCTCTCCATCTTGGAGAGGAAGAAGTGGCCATCTGCATGATAAAACCCTTGCCATTCCTCCCCCACCTTCCACCAAAAGAAGAGGTCCTGGCCTAGAAATAATTTTCTCTTTTTCTGGAGAATAGCTTCCTCACTCCACCTTCCTGCCTCTAAAATCCCTCAATTTTTACCCTTCTAGTTGCTAGATGGGATGCTGCCCAATTCATGAATTGCTTAATAAAGCCAATTAAAGCTTCAGATTTACTCAGTTGAATTTTGTTTTTTTAACAAGGCTGAAGGCAACTAAGAAGCAACAAAGACAGAAAAAGCTTCCCCTTGTCTGCCTAAAGGCAAAATTTAAATTCTCCTTTTATTGAACACAGACTCTTTTCAGCCCAGAGATGGCACCAGAGGAATCTCCAAACAAGCCTTACTCCATTAGTTCCCTCCCATATATTTACCTTCCCATAGTCTGTGGCCCTTGGAAGCCTAAACTGCTTTCCTTTGCCCTGTCATTTCTCTATAAATTTATTGTTATTATTTTTTATTATTGTTGTTTTTTGTTGAAGATGCTGTAAAAACTGGAATTCTAAGCTGCCATTTCAAGTTACTTTTGGTTTAGTTTTCTCTCGCATAATGTGGGCTGCACATGTTAAAAAACTGTTTTCCTCTTGTTATTCTGTCTTTTTGTTAAAGAGTCCCAGCTAAAAACCTGACATGGGTAAAGTTTTGCCTCCCCTACACCCCCATAGCTCAAGGTGACTCAAGTAGGCTCTTCCTTGCCCTGAGGTACCAACAGAGATCAGGTGAAAAGCCCACCAACACATTCACTCATCATACCATGAACCAGGAAAATCACAAATTGGATGAGAAAAGAAAATTAACAGCCAATACTAAGATGAATCAGATACTGGAATTATCTGACAAAAATTTCAAAGCAGCATCACCAAAAAATGTTCTTATAGGCAATCACAAATTTTCTTGGGACAAACAAAAATTAGAAAACATCAGCAAAGAAATATGTTTTAAAAAATGGAAATTATAAAACTGAAAAATATAATAACTGAAATAAAAACTCACCAACTAGGCTCAATAGTAGAGTGGAAATGACAGAGGATAGAATCAGAAACTCGATTATCAATTAAAATAATTTAATTAATGTGAACAACAGAGGGAAAAAAGACTGGGAAAAATAGAACTTTGTGGACTTGTGGGAGAGTAGCAAAAGATCTAAACTTTGGATTCTCAAAAGAAGAGAAAGAATCAGGGGGAAGGGCTGAAAAAAATTCTAAGAAATAATGGCTGAAAACTTCTCAAATTTGGCAAAAGAGATACATCTACAGATTAAAGAAATTGAGCAAATTCCCAAAAAAGGAAATCCACACCAAGATACATATTCTGAATACTAAAGACAAAGGTACAGTGGCTAAGATGGTATCAGAGGCCTGCAAATATATAATTACATTGTGGCAACAGGAAAAGTCCAGGAATAGACTCATGTATATGAGTGTATATACTGAGTGTATGAGTATATACATATACATGCATATATAATTTATGTGTATAAATATATAAATACATACTATATACATGAGTACATGTACTCATGTGTATAATTGAGGGTAAAAATGATTATAGACATGTAAATATAATTATATATATATAGATAGATAGATATGTAGATATCTATACCTTGTTTTATTTTACTTCTAAGATGTTGTGTTTTTTACAAATTAAAGGTTTGTGGCAATCCTGCCTTGGAGCAAGTCTATTGGCACCACTTTTCCTATAGCATTATTTTTAAATTAAGTTAGGTACATTGTTTAGACATAATGCTATTGACTATTGCACACTTAATAGACTACAGTATAGTGTAAACATAACTTTTATATGTATTGGGAAACCAAAAAATTGGTGCAACTTGCTTTATTGCAACATTTGCTTTATTGTGGTGGTCTGGGACTGAACCCGCAATATCTCCAAGGTCTGCCTGTATATAAATGAGTATCTACATATACTCATATATATGATAATTGAATGATAAATGTTGACAGCTCAAATAAATGGAGATAGGATAAATTACTCAATATGCAGTTGGAGACAATGTCTTTCCATTAGAATAACAAAGTGTTATCTCTTACACCATAATACTACAATCAAAAACTAATTCTGGCCAGATTAAAATATTAAACATAAATAACACAATAGAATTATTAAAATGAAAAAACGCAGGCAAGTGTCTGTTACAGTTGGAGGATGAAGAGCTTTTTAAACTTGAAACCAGTTCAGAAAAAAAGAAATTTTGTTTCATTCTCCATCTGACAGAAGGTGAGTGGCAAGAATAGAGTGTCTCTTGAGATGTTTTTTGGGTTTTTTTTTGCGGTATGCGGACCCCTCACTGCTGTGGCCTCTCTCGCTGCAGAGCACAGGCTCCGGACGCGCAGGCCCAGCGGCCATGGCGCGCAGGCCCAGCGGCCATGGCCCACGGGCCCAGCCGCTGCGCGGCATGCGGGATCCTCCCGGACCGGGACACGAACCCGCGTCCCCTGCATCAGCAGGCAGACTCCTAACCACTGTGCTACAAGGGAAGCCCTCTTGAGATGTTTTTTAGCTGAGTACTCTTACTACTTTAGCTACAACAATTCAAAGAGAATATTATCCCCTATAGCTTGTAAGTAGGGTTTTCATATTTAAATCTTCAAATAAAATCTAGTGACACTTTGCTCTCATAGGGTATCTACTCCTGTAAACATCAGTTGAAAAAATCTTTATTGAAAAAAGTCATTGAATTTATGTAGGCAAGAATAAGTTTATTACTTGATTTGTATTTTCTAAATTATCCCTTCATTTCATATGTTACTAGACTTTCTCTATTGTCTACCATTCTTGGCTGCACATTATAGAACACTTAACTAACAATGACTCACAAAAGGGTTTTTGTTTTTGTCACGGCAAGAAATTGGAGGTAGGGAGTGCTGGCATCCAGACCAAGATTCTGAGACCCTCTTGTAATATACCTCATGGTTAAAAAATAGTTTTCAGAACTCTGGAAATCAAGTCTGCTTTCAAGAGAAAAAAAAGGGGAGAAGAGGTGGTGTCAACCACATCTGTTCTCTCTTAGTCTGCGAAAGCTGCTATAACAAAAATACCATACGTTGAGTGGCTTTAACAAAAAAATTTATTTCTCACTGTCCTGGAGGCTGGGAAGCCCAAGGTCATGGTGCTGGCAGATTTCATGTCTGATGAGGACCCAGTTCCTGGTTCATAGATGGCTGTGTTCTCACTGTGTTCTCACGTGACAGAAGGGACAAGGGAGCTCCCTGGGTCCTCTTTTATAGGGTCACTAATCCCATTCATGAGGGCCCCACCCTCATGACCTAATCACCTCCCAAAAGCCCCACCTTCTTATATCATCATATTGGGGATTAGGTTTTAACGTATGAATTTTGGGAGGCACAAACTTTAGATCTATAACTGTCTTTCATCAGAAAAGAAAAACGCTTTCCCAGTATTCACTAACAGTCATTTGTTTGTGTCACATCAACCACAACTGGCTACAAGAAAGATTAAGGAAGTCAGTATTTGGTTTTCCAAGTCTCTGTGGTGGAAACTGTCATGAACTGTGTCTGCCACAGAATTACAGCTGCAGTCAACCCTAAACGCTTATGTTCCTTGGGAAATTAAGCTCTATTTCCGGGACACACATCCAGGAGGAGGCAACCTAGTGTCACTTTCTTTTGTCGTCTTACTTTTAAACTCTACCAGTGTTTAAAACTTCTGTTTTCTTTAGTGATGTAGTTCATTTTGTATTTCCCAAAAGAAAGCTAATACTTATAATTATAGGCAAGCCTAATCTGTTGCACGAAGATTCTGGGCGCGGCTCCACATATTTGTCACATCATGGTACTGCTCCTCTTTGGAGCCCTGTGGCAAAATTCAAACATATTATTTTGTATTTAAATATATATTTTTTTAAATCATAAAAATAGGAAAGACAACAGTATAAAGGGAGAAGTGTAGGGAAGTATAATAACAAGGTAGTCTTCCACAATTTATTCAGGTAGTAAAATTTAACATTAACAATTTCAAAGAACTATAGGGACAGAAAACATTGATCAAAATGGTCATATATTAATAACAATATTCATTCATTATACTGTTAATAATAATAAATATCATAACATATTTTTAGTAATAAAATGACAAAAGTACCATAGTTGTAAGCTATCCTTTCTCTTTTCACACCTTTCATGAACTAATTATCCAAAAAGCCATGAGAGATCTACACCTACCATCTCCATTTTCTTCAACTTCTTTTTTCTTTCTGTCTACAGAGTGACTTTATTTGGCATTTAGATTCTCACATGACATCATATACCAAAATCGATTCCAGATGGAATAAAAACTAATGTATAGAATGTCTTATAAAGAACAATAATTTAAGAGGCTTGGTCCTGATGCATGAATAAACAAACAGATCGATAGAACAAAATATAAACCATAGAACTAGATCTAAATGTAAATGGGAATTTAGTGTAAGATAAAGACAACATACCAAAATAGTAGAGAAAAAACTGATTCATAATAAATGGTGTTGGGCCACTGAGAAGCCATCTGGAAAAAAAATTAACTTGGCTCCCTATCTCATTCTTTTTGCCAAATTAAACTTCACATAAATCAAAAATTTAAATGTAAAAATGAAATCTTAAAAGTAGTAGAAAAGAAACAAATTAATCTTGGTATATGTCTAAACAAAATACAAAACCCAGAAACCATAAAGGAAAAGATAAATTGGACTACACAAACATTTGAATTTTCTGTATGGCCTAAAATACCACAAACTTAGATGACAAACTGAGCAAAAATAATTATAAAATATTTGGCAAAGTACTAATTTTCTTAATACATAGAACGTTCTTAATAAACAATTGCCTTGACCCAGCAATTCAAATTCTGAAAATTTAAACATCTGATATTCTTGCATATGTATATAGAGACATATTGTTCATTGCAACATTATATGTAACATAGTAGACTGGAGGCATAGTTTTTCATCCTGACATGTTCAGTGGAAAACTGTGCAGCTAATTTTTTAAATGGGCTACAAATACACACAATAATCTAGAAAGGTCCCATATATATTTTTAAGTAAACGAAACAAGGGACAGAAGACAGTTTGTAATAGGCTGTCATTGTTTAAAGGCTATATGTGGGTATGTGCATAAAAAATTCTGAAAGAACACAGATCCATGGATTCTGGAAATTTGGGATGAAAAGGAGACCTACTTTTCATTCTATATTCTTTTGTACTATTTGACATTTTTTGCATGGGCATGTAACATATGTGCATGTATTTCTTTTCCAAAAAATTTTTATGTGCAAAGATAAATGAATAGTTGCAAAATTTCTGACAGGGAAGAACTCTAAAAGTAAAAGTAACAAAAAAAATCAGGAGGGAAAAGATTGATCACTTTGACAACATAAAATTTAAAACATCTATTTTTATAAAACACAAAAATTAAGCTGCAAACAGAGAAAGCTACACAAGAAATTTCACATTTATATCTTTATTATTAGCTCAAACAAATTAACATGACAAACACTAAGAACCCAATAGACAAATACTCAAAAGACATAATTCACAAAAGCACCCTTACATTTTCCTTCATAGCATTTAACGCAATGTTAATTATATATTATCATGTGGCTATTTGTTTGATGTCTGTCTCCCTCACAAACCTATAAGCTCTGTGAGGGCAGAGTTAGTCTGTTTTGTTCACTTTGGTGGCCTCAGCAACTGACATACTGCTTCACACTTTGCAGGCACATAATAAATATTTGTCGAATTGCTTTAATTATCCACCTCCTCTTCTCCTGGTTGGTGAAAGAGGGATTCCTGCCCTAGGATTATGAGGCTGGCTGAAGACACAGCTCCCAACACTGGACAGGTGAGATCAACAGCAGTTTACTAGTGTGTATAGTCACAGCCTGGGAAGGAGGACACCCCAGGCAGGGCCACGCAAGGCTGGTACTTGGGAACAGGATGAACAACCAGTGCTATGGGAAGCAGGCTTTATAGTATCATGAGGGTGGGGTGCCCCCAGTTCCTGAGGAAGAATGTGATTGGCTCGTTCGAATGATTCCACTTGTAGGCAGGAAACTGAAGCCCACTACTCAGGGATAAGCAGGAACTGCCCCCAGCCCTCTGATAAGGAGGGTTGTTTGGCGAGGGTACCTTACTCTTAAGAGCAGAGCTGGGTGGGGAACTGGCAGTTAGGCCATTGAAGCCCCTCTCAATTTCACCAGATTTCAAAGCAGTACATTATATTGGACCTTAATTTTAGTTCTTACTCCACATGTATTATTTAATAGATGGAATACTTAAAACTTGAAAAACGTTCAAACTTGAGAGTAATCTAAGTTCAAAATTAAAACAATAAAATACTACTCCCCCCACCCCCACGTCAAATTTTAAGCAAAGATTTCCTAATATGATAATAATTAGTGCTAGCAATGATAAAGGGATACTATCACCCTCATGCATGCTAGTGAAACTTCACATTTAAGAAAGCAATTTGCTTGGACTTCCCTGGTGGTCCAGTGGTTAAGACTCTGCCCTCCCAATGCAGGGGGCCCAAGTTCAATCCCTGCTCAGGGAACTAGATCCCACAACTAAGAGTTTGCATGTCACAACTAAGGAGATGCAGTTATGGAGCCCACGAGCTGCAACTAAGAAGACCGCCGGCCGCCACTAAGACCTGGTGCAACGAAATAAATAATAAAATACTTACAAAAAAAAAAAAGAAAGCAATTGCTGAGTTGACTCCTTTAAAAAATCATTAGGGGCTTCCCTGGTGGCGCAGTGGTTGACAGTCCACCTGGTTGAGAGTCCGCCTGCCAATGCAGGGGACACGGGTTCGTGCCCCGGTCCGGGAAGATCCCACATGCTGCAGAGCGGCTGGGCCCGTGAGCCATGGCCACTGAGCCTGCGCGTCCGGAGCCTGTGCTCCGCAACGGGAGAGGCCACAACAGTGAGAGGCCCGCATACCGCAAAAAAAAAAAAAAAATCATCAGAAAACCCTGTTGGATCAAGGAAAGGTAAATTTGTTAGACTTACTGCAGTAAAGTAGAAACATGACCTTGTCAGAATTTCAGTAGAATCTTAGAATGGGAAATTAAGATAGGATATTTTTAGAGTTTTTGTGCCTAGGCTAGGAGATTTTTAAAGCAGGACTTACAAGGTGGGGAACTGTTGAATACTGGGCATAGTTTATCACATGATAACTTTGGATTGGTGGGCACAGTGAGGCAAGTGAGTCTTGATTTGTATATTTTAGTCTTCATAAATGATCAGTTGATTCATGGGGTATTTCCTTGAGCAAGCAAGTATTTACACTACTTAATACTCTGATAATGTGAGATAACGTACCTTCTTTGGGGATTCTATACCGATGATGTAATCCAGGAACTAAAAATTTTATGAATAAACAAATATTCTTCATGCTCAAAATGTTTATTACAACATTACACTGTGCATTTTCCATTATTTTTGGCCAGCCAGGGGGATGATATTCAAATTATTTAACAACCAGCAGAACATGGGCGTTGAACAGGCAGAACGTGAATGAGCTGTAAAATATCAATATGAACACTAGGAAAATATCAACCCAGCTATTCCACACCCAGACATCAAATCCAAAAACAGATGGGAAAGATCTTACCTCCTACTACAGCATCCTTGTGAGCGTAACACAACAAAGATTAATATTTCTCACTAACGCTACACTTCCGTTGAGTGTTTGTGAGGCTCTGGTCTATGTCATCAATGTCGTCAGTCAGGCCCCAGGCTGATAGAGCAGCCATAATCTGGAATACCGATCACTTTGCAAAAATGAAAAGAAAGCCCTGGAGGTTCTCATGTTAGCAATCACATGTCACTTCTGCTCACAACTCATTTATCAGAACTAGTTACTTGACCCCTCACAATCACAAGGGGCTAGCAAATACAATTCTACTATATGGCTGGAAGGAGGGCGGGGTCAGGGGGTGAACAGAACATACAGTGGACAGCACTAGGGACAACCACTGTATACTTTATGGTCATTAACTCTTTAACTCACTCTTCTTCCTGTACCTCAAGCACATTCACCACCTCCCCAAGTTAACAACCTGAAAGTCTCAGCTAGTTAAAGTAGCCAGCTCAAGTCGTGATCGACTCTACCTCTGGAATGATACGTGGATTCTCTACATCATATCCAGATGTAGCTTCTCTTCATTCAAAGGATGAATGTATTAGTCTGCTATTAATGCAATAATGATGTATAATATATCATTCCTAAATTCAATAGCTTAAAACAACAGACATTTCCGTTTTTGCTTGGCTTGGATTCAGTTCTGCTCCAGGTGTCTCCACATATTCTTGGTCCAAGGAATATGCTCAATTCATGACAGTTTACAAGAGCAGGGGAACACAAGCCAAATAAATGCTCAACATTTGAAGCCTTTACATACCTTTGCATTCCACTGACCAAAGCAAGTCAGAGGTTCACAAGTCACAAAGCAAGGTCATGTTCAAAGTGTTAAGAACAGGGAAACGTACTGCCACACAGGGGAAAAGTGGAGAGGAATGGATATTTGATGAACAAAAATCTGATGCATCATGCCTTTGAATTAAAAGTACAAAGTATTTGTTCCCTTATACAACCAATGTACAATGGGGGAACAGACGCAGGATAAACACAAAATACTCTCATTTGAAAAGGGAATGAGTTGGAGATACACTGCAGTGACAGGTTCATGTTAGCTCCAGTTTTGCTCCTTGGTAACGCGCCACAGTCCATGACTTTCTGTGATCCTTGGTTCCACCCTCTGGAATTTCCTTCCTTTTCTATTTTGCTCCTCAGCTATATTTGAAAAGAGCATTGGAGAATATGCCATCCTTGGGGACGGAGTAGCTTTTTTAATCTGTTTCCTGCTGATAGAAGGTTGGGGGCTAAATATGATTTTATATCTTCAACAATCAGAATATCTTTTAGTCCAAGATGGCAGTTCTTTTGGCACCTATTCTAGTCAGCTTCTCATCTGATTCCAGTTAACTGAAAACACCGATAACCCCAAGCACAGTTTACTTCTAGTTATATTTTTGGGGGGTTATATATTTTTTGGCTCTCTAACCCCATAATTCTGCCTGGCTTAATTGAGGGTTCCTGAGTTTATCAAGCTCCAGTGAGAGAACTATACCCTTAATATCCCTGCTTCATTCCACTACCATCACCAGGCCATCTGGTCTACCTAAAAGGATTTACTTGACTTCACCTTAATTTGGTAAAGAGTTTTATTATTGGTGTGATGGTCACAGCCTCAATTTAATCCTTGCCAAGAGGATTAATTGTTATCAGCCTTTGCACAGAAAAGGTCTAAATTTTATGTTGTTAGGCTGAAAAGCAATCCCTTTTTCCAAGCCTACAAATCCCCAAATTTCTGCACTTTCTATTCCCTTTCATTTTGGCAGCAACATTTGACTACCACACATGGTATCACTGTCAAAAATTTAGGCCAAGGAATTCCCTGGTGGTCCAGTGGTTAAGACGCCCTGTCTCCACTGCAGGGGGCACAGGTTTGATCCCTGGTCACGGAACTAAGATCCCACATGCTGTGTGGCATGGCCGAAAAACAAATAAAAAATTTTTTTAAAGAGCAGAAAAATTTAGGCCAGAAAAGGAAGTTAGAGCATTCAATGTCTTGGTATAATTTGACTATGGAGGACTTTCTATTTATCTGCCTCTCCCTAGATAGGAGAAGGAGAACATGGGGTGGGGGAGAGGTGGAGAGGGTTGTCCTCACTATTAGAACTTTTGAATTAAAAAAACCACCCTCACCAAGAAAGGTTGAGGAAAAGTACAGATAACTTCTGATGATGGCTTACTCTTAGGTTAGAAAATATTATTTTGAAAAATCCTTGTGACTCATGTCTACCTCCTTGAATTTTGAATCTTTTCTGCACTATCTTACAAAATGAGCCAATTAATTTCATGTTTGGCAAAGGGAGTGGAATTAATCTGTTCTTCACCCAATGATTCCTTTTCTACAGAGAGTGCAAGGAAGGCACATCAGGCTGGAGAAATCAGTATTTAATGCCAACGTGGCAATGAATGGAGTAGAAGTAATAATCATACTGGTCTGGTTAGGAACTCTGTAGGAAATAAGAGAGAGAACAGTGGTTAAGTGGGACCAGTTACTAAGGATCATCACCAGTGCCTTCCTTTCTCTATGTACAAATACCTTCTTTTACTCTAGGCTCTGTCTACCTCCTGCTGGGATTATGACAAATTATTTGTAGTCACTGCATTTGCCTCCAGTCTCTGCTTATTTCAATTTCAACTAATATTGTTAGAGCAATGTATTTCTCAAATGTCACTTTTGTTATATGAATCTACAGTTGTAATCTATTGTTAATGTCAGATCCTTTAAGGCCCTATGCATTTACCAACATATTACAAATTTGAACTTTACAGCTTAGCTAAGGTTATTATGAGGAATAATACAAGTACTTTCTAAAAGTGGAAAGCACACTCTAAAAGTTATCCCTAGTTCTATTGTTCCTATAGAAACAATTCTTGAACAAATCACTTAATATCTCTAAATTTCAATTTTTTAAAAATCGGGGGACTTCCCTGGTGGTGCAGTGGTTAAGAATTGCCTGCTAATGCAGGGGACACGGGTTCGATCCCTGGTCCAGGAAAATCCCACGTGCCACGGAGCATCTAAGCCCGTGCACCCCAACTACTGAGCCTGCATTCTAGAGCCCGTGAGCCACAACTACTGAGCCCGCATGCCACAGCTACTGAAGCCCGCACGCCTAGAGCCCGTGCCCCGCAACGAGAAGCCCCTGCAATGAGAAGCCTATGCACTGCAACAAAGAGCAGCCCCCGCTCACCGCAGCAAGAGAAAGCCCATGGGCAGCAACAAAGACCCAAAGCAGCCATAAATAAATTAATTAATTTTTAAAAATCGGTAAAGTATAGACAAAAAAATTTTTCCTGGAAATTAAATAAATGAAAGCCTTCAGCAGAATGTCGGGCATATAGTAATTGCTCAACAAAAGTTCACTATTTAGAATTTATTTAAAAACTTAAATATTAATTACCAGGTAATATCTGTATAAATATTTCAATGATAAATTGAGAATAAGACTTAAGAAAATAAAATCACCTTAGTACCAAATAATTACTGTCTTAACAATCTTAAACTGCTTTATCTAATGATATTCTAGGCCCCAGGAAAAACTTATTTTGATCCCCATTCTTGATGCCCATAAATGAAGTCTATCAGCAGCTGGGAGATAAAAGTTCTTCTTGAACTGCATATTTCAGTAATTTAACAGGAAACTCAGTGATTGTTCTTCACTTCAGGTGGCCCTTTTCCAATCAACGTTAGGTCCATTTTCCTTCTCTTTGCACTTAAAACACTTTTAGTGCCACACGGCCCTCTGGCTCCAAATTGCACTCTTAAATAGCCATTTTAAAACTGTTCTTCCTTTAGAGCCAAGCAAAAAGAGAGTATATTACAAAAGGAGAGATCACAGCCATACCAGGGCTAGGTCCACAACGTGTGAGTCTCTTTCAATCCCGAGCAGGTTGTCCTAGCAACAGGCTTTACTAACTTGCTCTATTTCACCTCTTAAAGCCTTTGAAGTGAGTCCCTCCTCCCTCACTGCCTTTGAAGTTATTCTTAACAGAATTCTGAACACCCATCTATTAACTGCCCCAGCAGATTTCTGAACACCCCAGAAATTTCTGCATCCCCCCAGAAAAACCTGGGGCTCTTTCCTGAGCCACAGTAACAGCCATAGGCACGTGGTTTCATGTGATTACAGCCCAAACTGTTAGTGTGACTAACCAACCCACCAACCAATATTTCTTGAACGTTTCCTATATTCTGGGCACTTTGCTGGACTCTACAAACATAAGAATGAAATGCAGTCTCTGACCTCCATCGTTTCAATCTAATCCTCTAAACCTGCCCTGTCCAATGTAACAGCCACGGCCTCACAAGGTGATGGAGCATTTGAAATGTGGCAGGTCCCAACTGAGGTGTACTGTAAGTGTAAAATATACACCAGCTTTTGAGGACTTGGTAGAAAAAAATGTAAAACATTTCATTAATAATTTTTTATGCTGATTACATGTCTAAATGATAATGTTTTAGATATATTGATATACATAAGATATATTACTAAAGTTAATTTTACCCATTTCTTTTCACTTTTTTTAAGTGACCGCTCGGAAATTTAAAAGGACATATGGCTCACAATATAATTCTGTTAGATAGTGCTACTCTAAATATATGTGTCGAAATTATCTGAAAAACTTGTTAAAATGTAGATTGCAGGTCCTAGCCCATGTCTGACTTTGAATCAGAGTATCTGGGTAATGGGGTCCAGGAATAAGAATTTTCAGCAAATACAGCAGCTAATTCTTACGCACCTGTAAATTTAAGACTCACTTGTCTCTTGACTACTAAACTCAGAGCCAAGAGTCACTCCTATCGCAGATATAACACGATTTACATTGTCTAGGCAGACGATGAGAAAGGGTAACTGACAATTAAGAAGGGTTCCTTCAGGGAGTCCAAAGTCGTTTCTGGAATCATCCCAATAAAGAAGAGGGAAAAAAAACAACACACTTGATCTTTAACTGGGCAACCCACTGCACAATCACTCTCATGTACGTTATGTGGTATTACTACGCCAGGGTCAGGTACTTTAACAAGAGAAGAAGAAAAGGCAGGCTTGGTCTTATACTATCTTGACCACCTGGTTTTCCAACTTGATGGGTCAAACTGAAAACAGAACTTGAGGATATAACTCCAACCTTCTCATTTTGGACCTTTTGTGTTTATGCACCTGATAAAAACCATTGACATTTCTTCCACAAATACTGAGGTTTTACTGTGTTTCAGGAAGTGTGGGCTGGCTGTGGCCGAGACTACCTGCTGGCTGCTTCTCGGTATCTGCTCTCACCTTCTTTCTTAGTCATAGATTTTCAACCGGCCACATAGCCAACCAGAACACGAAAAAGAATTCTACGTTTGCTGTGATGCTTTTCTTTCTTTCTTTTTTTTTAAAATTAATTAATTAATTAATTTATGGCTGTGTTGGGTCTTCGTTGCTGTGTGCGGGCTTTCTCTAGTTGCGGCGAGCGGGGGCTACTCTTCGTTGTGGTGTGCAGGCTTCTCATTGCAGTGGCTTCTCTTGTTGCGGATCACGGGCTCTAGGCACACAGGCTTCAGTAGCTGTGGCACGTGGACTCAGTAATTGTGGCTTGCGGGCTCTAGAGTGCAGGCTCAGTAGCTGTGGCACACAGGCTTAGTTGCTCCGTGGCATGTGGGATCTTCCCGGACTAGGGCTCGAACCCGTGTCCCCTGCATTGGCAGGCGAATTCTTAACCACTGTGCCACCAGGGAAGCCCCTTCTTTTTTTTTTTTTTTGATGTTTTTCAAATAGACGTGGCAATATGACTAAGTTCTAGCCCCAGGAATATAAGCAGAAGTATTGCATGGCAACTCCCTTCAAGAGCTTCCCTTCATAGATAGTTGGCACTTCTGCTTTTTTTTTTTTTTTTGAGTACTGTTGCTTTATAATAGGCACTTCTGCTTTGCCCATTCTTTCCCACTTCCTCCATCTTGCTGCCCACAGTATGAATAAATCCATGGCTCCATCTTTAACCATGAACTCAAGGCCACCTTTTTGATACAGTAGGACAGAAAGATGAAAGTAGCCTGGGTTCCTGAGGATTTTGTGTAGAGCCACCATACCAGCCTTAGACTGCCTTCCTCTGGACATTGAGCTATATCCTGTTTAAGTCAACATGATTTGGGGATTTTCTGTTACTTGCAGCTGAACTGAATCCCAACTGATAAACATCTCATTTTAAAGTTGTAATATTATAAATTCTCTAGACCAGTGCTTGGATTTTAGCTTGTAACTCTGGTCACATTTATATTGCATCTTTTCTATGGAGATCTCCAGCTCCTGTTCTATGGTATGTTTTCCAGTTTTGCAGCCTAATCACAGTTAGAAAAGTTTCTCAGATTTTCCTGTTAAGGTTGTATCAACCTCTCCCAAGCTTATACTTCTAAACTGAATACTAAAGCTTCTCACTGCTGACAAAATAATTAACCAATGGTCAATCTAGGAAAGAAATAGAAAATTTTATTCAAGCCTACGTGAGGATTATAACCCGAGAGACAGTCTTTCAGAAATCTCTGAGGACTGTTCCACCCATCAGAGGTCAAAGCACAGTTACATACTTTTTTGAGACAAAGTATTATACAACAAACGACGTGTTGACATTTATACACAGAAAAAAAGTTATAGGAGGTTACCAGGAAAAGCACAGTTATAAAGTGAGGAGTGGGTCATCATGACCCCTCACAAGATTAAGAAGGAAGTTTATCTCCTAAGGAGGTCTGATTAATGCAGGTGCACAGTACACACTAAAGGGGAGGGAAAAGGCCCAGAGAAAAAATTTACGTTTAAATTTTCCTTGTCTTGCCAAAAATATATTTCATCATCACTATATTCCATCTGTTAATCTCTCCTTAGATTTCTTGCAGCTAAGTTTTTTCATATTTTTGTAGCTACGTTATTAGATGCAAAAAAAAGTGTCCATGAAGTAGATGTGGGGCTTTTTGTGAGTTATAAATGAGTTACCCTATTTAATTTGTGACTTTTTTTCTTGTACGCAACTTTGATATGAATATAATGACCCCTCTATTCCTTATGTTATTTTGATACTCTTTTACTTGGCATATAGTTGGCCACTAGTGATGGATATACTTTGTACCATTTTTTGTTTTTTTTGGTTTTTTTGGGGTTTTTTTGCGGTACGCGTACCTCTCACTGCTGTGGCCTCTCCCGCTGCGGAGCATAGGCTCCGGACGCGCAGGCTCAGCGGCCATGACTCACGGGCCCAGCCGCTCCGCGGCATGTGGGATCTTCCCGGACCGGGGCACGAACCCGCATCCCCTGCATTGGCAAGCGGACTCTCAACCACTGCGCCACCAGGGAAGCCCCCTTATGTTATTTTGATACTCTTTTACTTGGCATATAGTTGCCCACTAGTGATGGATATACTTTGCTTGCTCCTCTCAAACTACTCTCCCCCTTTCTACACTCCAGGAGGCTAACCAATATCGACTGGCCAATGGGAAAACTAATAGTACATCAGTACATAGAGCAAGAGGTCTGGGCGTTTCTTCCCCTGGCTCCCTCCCTGCAAGGTCGCTGAGAACTTGATCAGAGCTTAAGAACTTGTCAGGTACCCTCTCCGCTCTTACTCTCTGTCTCTGGACCCTGGTAACCACACCCTCCCTTGCCCATTTAGATCTCCACGGTAATAGGTCCATGCAGTCATTATTCCCAGGGTGTTGTGGTTTCTCTATACTTTGCCCTCATGGTTGCAAATAGTCCATTTATAAATCCTCCTCATGCTATTCTAATTTGAGTGTAACATCTGTTCCCTCCTGGGACTCTGATAGAATTAATTGGTGCCAGGAGTGACCCCAGAAAACATATTCTCAAAATAGACTTCTAGATTAGGTTGCTCATATATTTGAGGAACATCAGGATAAGCTCCTTCCTGGGGTGCAGGCAGGGCCAGGGTGAGGTGAGTGAAGCACTCAGGGCACAAAATCAAGGAGGCCCTCACTCTCAGGGTCAGGCCAAGAGTAAACGCACCCTAAGTGTCTTGCCAACTTCACCCTAGTCCTGTACCCCAGTCTCATGCCTGACATGGAGTAGAGTGGAGGATGGCAGGCATGGAACCCTAGTAATTCACTGCATGATACTGTATCAAAATGACTCAAATTATCATCAGCGTTAGCTTAGGGTTGTGAAATTAACTAAACAAGGAAGCCATTAGACTGAGGTGGCTTTAATACCACGGCAGCTGTTGGGAAAAAAGTTTTCCTTTGTCCATGAAAAATTAATCAGTCAATCTAAGAAAGAAATGGAAAATTTTATTCAAGCCAAATTGAGGATTATAACTTGGGAAGAGCATCTCAGAAATCTCTGAGAACTGTTCCACCCGTTTGAAGTCAGGGCACAGTTATATAAATTTTTTGAGACAGAAGGGTTCTACATTAAATGACATAGTATTGAAACCAGGGGGGGCCCTGTGGGCTCCTGGGCACAGAAGACTTTTTTTTGTCCCTCATTTCTTGTAGACAAGACTCCAGCCTCCATGACCTTCCCTGAGTTCCAAAGGGCCGATTGGCAGAGTTGAGTAGTTGTTACAGACATCGTAGAGCCCACAAACCTAAAATGTTTCCTACTTGGTCCTCATTAGAAAAAGTGTGCCAACCCCTGTTCTTCTAGATCATGGGAGATGGATTCTGAGGAATGAATGGTTTCATTCCTTGGGATGCTATTCCAGGAGCAGCATGGAGCTTAATATGAATTCAGTAATAATCTGTTCTTCTCCAGCCCCAGTGAAGTTGTATTCATTAGACATACGTTTGCCTGGGAGTACCATAAAGGCCTGACTAATGGCAGATAAAACAAAAAGAAGTGTATTTATCTCCTATACAAATAAGTCCAGAAGTACGTGGTCCAGGGGTGGTATGATGCTTTCCAAATGGGCTCTTTTTTTTTTTTTTTTCTCCCCAACCATATCTACAATGTTGGCTTTCATCTCATGCTTATTGTAAGATGGCTACAGCACCTAAAGGCATAAGGATTCAAACAGTTGCTAATCAAGGGAGGAGCAGCCCCCAAACCACCTGAGGTAAGATTAAAAGGACCAGGGAAGCTCATCAAGATTAGGACACCAGTCACCTGAGACCCTGCACACACCCTAATCTTGTCAGCAGCACCACCCTTGAAGTATTGTTAGAAAACTCCTCATCAAATCCTCCCGGGTTTTATACATATAAATGGAAAGCTAATAAGAACCTGCTGTATAAAAAAAAAAAAAATCCTCCCGGGTTGGGACACAGTTTTTTGAGGCAGGAGCCTGCTGTGTCCCTCTTTGCCTGGCAAAGCAATAAAGCTATCCTTTTCTACTTCACCCAAAACTCTGTATGTCACTGGTGCAGAGAGGCCAAACTTTCGGCATCATTATTGACAGTTTACACATTCCAGATCTGCAAGTACAGAGTGGTGGGTCATCATGACCCCTTACAAGATCAAGATGGAATGTTATCTTTTAAGGAGTTGTCTTGTTGATGCTAGAAGAATGTTGCTCTATATGGTTGAGCAGGTATTTCTGCCCATGGGGGAGGTTTGGTCGATGCATAATGCAGATACACCATGTACAGCAGAGGGGAGAGAGGAGGCCAAAGGGCAGAGAAATCTTTTTATGTTTAAATGTTTCTTGTCTTGCCATAAAATATGAATTTTATTTCACACTTCTACCCTTCTAGCTTCTTTCGGTGGCCTAATAATCAAATTTCCGTAAGACAGATAACCAGGAGAAAAACAACAAAGTTTAATAACATATATACCTCCTAGAGACTCAGGAAAACTGAGTAACTCTCCAAAATGGGGGAAACCCTCACCTTAAATACCATCTTTAGCTAAAAACAAAAGAGAATGTTGGGGGTGGGTCAAGTGGGTTATGCGAGGCTACCAGGAAAAGCGCAGTAAACGAGGGTAAAGCTGTCTTGCAAAGTTAAATCTTTGCCTTCTGCATTGATAAGAGTTTCTAGAAATAATGTCACCTTCTTCCAGGTACAGCAAGGGAGACACCCTTACAAATGGAGATTACCCTTACAAGTGTAAATGTCTCTTACAAAAGGGTAACTTCTATTACTCAGTTTTCACAGCTTCTCCTGTGTCTGCAGTTTCTTAAAAATAATCAGCACTAAAATAATCCTCATGGGGACTTCCCTGGTGGTCCAGTGGTTAGGACTCCATGCTTCCACTGCATGGCGCCAGTTCGATCCCTGGTCGGGGAATTAAGATCCCGCATGTCTCGCAGCACGGCCAAAAAGAATAATAATAATAATAATCCTCATGCCAAAGAGATATATTTTGGGGTGGCAAATTCTACTCCCCTACACAGCCTACATAACCAAACCAAAATCTAAGCCTGAAAATGCCTCACGTTTTCTAAATCAAAGCACTAAGGTCAACCAGTCACAAAGAGCCAACTATATAGCCAATTAATACAATTTTCTTTCTCTGCTTCCCTAGTTTTTCTATACAAGTCTTTTTCCTAGTTCCTGTGGGCAGAGTACTTGTAACCCCCTCTGGTTTGGTGCTGCCTGATTTTAAACTCTTAAAATTTTTAATATACCCTAGTTTATCTTTTAGCTGTGTGAATCCAGGTGAAGGGAAAGGCATGGATCTAGTGGCTTGGGTACTCAGTCATTATGACAACAATAATGACAATAAAGAGAGTAAAATCACCGGGCATCTTTTGATGCCAGAGGATAAAGAGAAATGGAAAGCTATGCATATGCAACTAAACACAAAGAGAACTAGGAAGCTTCCAAGACCGCTTTGTGGAGTCCCTCGCCTCCTACACTGGTCACTGCCAAGGACCAACACCACAACCTGACTGTAAGAGTTGCAGAGTTGCAATGCTGGACATTTGCATGAAAGTAAGAACATTGATGGGGAAAGGGAAGGATCCTGAGATATTGAAACAAAGAAGGACCCTATGGTCCTTCCCTCTCATGTCCTCCACCTGCCTTTTGTCTGTAGAAAGACGTGAGCCAAAGAATAATTTTAATCAGAGAAGAGAGAAAACGCAGAAACAAAGGAAAGCAGTCAAACAAGACCAAATAATAATAGGACCTTTAGTAAATAAAATAAAATAAGGGCCTTTAGTTCCTCCTCAAGGGCTATAGATAATATTTTGAGCCATGTCCTTTGGGCTGTCTTGTAGATACTGAAACCCCCAGCAGGTGGAAGAAGTTAACTACATGATGACCAGACTATAGCCATGACATAAGCTGCCACAATTCTGAGAGCTGGCCTCAAAGAAATGTGAACAAACCAACCCTGGAACTGAAGACCAACTCTACCAATTTCAAGGTAATTATCAGAGCTGACTGTGCTGTTTCTGCATGTAGCCCTCTCCCTCTGCCTATACACCCCTGAAACTCCCCTTTAAAAGCTCTTGCCCACTGATTGCCAGAGGTGGGGGGGGGGAGTCAGCTTTTGGACAGGAGCCCCCCCCCCCACCATGTTGCCAGACTCCAAAATAAAGCAAACTTTCCTTTCCACCAACTTTGCCTCTTTATTGGCTTCAGAGCAGCAAGCAGCCAGACCCTACTTTCAGTCATAATATGAGATGAGGACATTTGAACAGATATGGATGAGGCTGAAGAATTTTTCATATTAGAATTCTCCTAATCCTCTCTTGTCAGGGGAGACAACCCTTGCCCACTGTTAAAGGGTACAAGCCAATTTCTGCATGTAAAAGCCTTTCAGTGTTACTTTTAATGAACCAACTACAGGAAAAAAAACCATATTTATCAATTCCCCATAATAAAAATAGTATACATATTCTTAACAGTCCTATTTTCTTGACTAGTATGCTCTTAGATTTTTATCTCAGTTCATTATAACTATATACCATTATTTTATGGTATAAAGTAGGTAGGACACAAAATCTATAATAACCCCTGCTCTCAACCATCTTATATTTCTTTCAAAAATCACAACATACACTTCCTGTTTTATAATTATTTAGACTAAGTTCAATGAATAAGTGCATTAATTACACACAGCCACTTATTTTTCATAACTGTTTCTCCATTCTTGTCTTTCCTATGTTTGAGTCTTCTCCCTGTGGTTGAATTATGTCATTTAGTTGGTTTGTGCTGAAGAGTAGCAGAATACGCTACCCCCAAAATGTACCTCTTTGGCATAAGGATTATTTTGAGCTGGTTATTTTGAGAAACTGCAGATGCAGGAGAAGCTCTGAAAAGAAGAGTAGAAGTTATCCTTTTGTAAGAGAAATGTACATTTATAAAGAAATAACTGTTCCCCTCTACCCCACCCAAACGTCTTTCTTTTGTCTTTTGCTGAGGGTGGTATTTAAGGTGGTGGCTCGGGGCCATCTCAGGGAGCTATTCAGTTTTCCTGGCTATGAACCAGGATGGATGTGTACAGGATATATACATGTTAATAAACTTGTATTTGTTTTTCTCTTCTTAATCTGTCTTTTAATCTGGTCTTGTTAATCTTGTCTGAGTTCTTCTGAGCCAAGAACTCAGAACAGCAGAGGGAAAATTATTTGAAATAATTTATCATATAAATTATTTAAATTTATTTCCCTACTGTGTGGTTGGCTTTTTGTTGGTTTCCTTAGAAAATGTTCTGGGGACCATTCTAGAGGATTTGCCCATAAGAGAACATCTTCCTGTTGCTTTTATAAATAAATAACTACTGAGCAGGAGAATGCTTTTTTGGAATTTGTTGTGCGCTCAAATATTATTTGAGAAATCCAGTGCAGTCTGGTGGATTTCCTTGTTAGGTGACTTATTCTGCCTGGCTGCATATAGAATTGTTTGTTTTTGTTTCCTTGTTTGTTTCTTTCTTTTGGATAAGTTTGAGGAGATAGAAAAAAAGAATAATACAGAGATAAAGAAAAGAATTTCCCAAAGTTGGTCTAGGCCAAAATTTCTACTCCTTCATAATCTTCTTCTAGGAAGAAATTAGCAGTCCTGATAAAAGGTTTAGGTAATTCTAACAAACCTTAATGAAATTAAAGGCCTCTGAGAAACTAAGTATGTATTCATCCAATCAGCTCACTCTCAGTGAATATTCTAATGAGCTTTATCTAGGTATTCTTTTTTCTCTAATTTAAGGATGATTAGGTAATTGTTTAGTTTTTCTCTTTCTTCTCCTAGAATCTCACTAACAAGTGTTAATCTTCAGTATATTTAGGTCACTTTCTTTGTGACAAATGTAAATAAAATTTCGTAGGTACTCATAAATAATCAGAAAAAAATTAGCAAAAGCAAACCTAGAGAAGGTCAAAAGTAAGAAGCAAAGATAAAACAAATCAAAAAAATTTTAAATTATTATAAAATATTGGCTATATTTCCTGTGTTTTACAATATATCCTTGTAGCTTATTTATTTCATACATAGTAATTTGTACCTCTCAATCCCCCATCCCTATCTTGCCCCTCCTCCTTCCTCTCCCCACTGGTAACCACTATGTCTGTGAATCTGCTTCTGTTTTGCTATATTTACTCATTTGTTTTATTTTTTAGATTCCACATATAAGTTATACAGTATTTGTCTTCCTCTGTCTGACATATCACTAAGCATAATACCCTCTAGGTTCATCCATGTTGCTGCAAATGGCAGCACTTTTTTTATGGCTGAGTAATATTCCATTGTGTATATGTGCCACATCTTCTTTACCCATTCATCTGTTGATGGACACTTACGTTGTTTCCATATCTTGGCTGTTGTAAATAGTGCTGCTATGAACGCTGGAGTGCATGTATCTTTTTGAATTAGTGTTTTTGCTTCTTTTGGGTATATGCCCAGGAGTGGAATTGCTGGACCATATGTTAGCTCTATTTTTAGTTTTTGAGCAGTCTCCATACTGTTTTCCATAATGGCTACTCCAATTTATTAACAGTGTACAAGGGTTCCCTTTTCTCCACATCCTTGCCAACATTTGTTATTTGTGGTCTTTTTGATGATAGTCAGTTTCACAGGTGTGATCTGAAAGATAGTTTTTCAGAGGACATGTGCAAATGGCCAATAAGCACATGAAAAGATGCTCAACATCACTGTCTATCAGGGAAGTGCAGAATCAAAACCACACCCCCCCCCACTAGGATGACTATCATCAAATAGACAGAATACAAGTTTTGGCAAGGATGTGAAGAAAATGGATCCCTCACACGTTGTGTGGGAACATAAAATGGCCCAATTCCCTCAGAAAACAGTCTGGCAGTTCCTTGAAATGTTAAATATAGGGTTACCACATGACCCAGCAATTTCACTCTTAGGTATCTATCAAGATAAATGAAAACATATGTCCATACAAAAACGTATGCACAAGTATTTATGGCAGCATTACTCTTAATGGCAAAAAAATGGAAACCAGCCAAATGCATATCAGTTGATGAATGGATAAATAAAATATGGTATAGCCATACAATGGAATATTATTTGTCAATAAGAAATGAAATACCAGTATATTCTACAATGTGGATGAATCATACCTCATGCTAAGTATAAGAAAAGTCACAAAAGACTATGTAATGTATAATTCCATTTCTATGAAATGTCCAGAATAGGCAAATCTATAGCAACAGAAAAAAAATTAGTAATTGCCTAGGGCTGGTAGGATAGGGGGCAAATGGAGAGTGAGGGACTGCTAAAAGGCACTAGGTTTCTTTTGGACTGATATAATTCTTCTATATTTAGATTGTGGTGATGGTTGCACAACTCTGTAAATACACTAAAAACCATTGAATTGTATATTTTAAGAGGGTCGGTTGTATAGTATGTGAATTATATTTGAATAAATCTGTTTAAAATGGAATCAAGAAGTTTTGAACAAAGCGTGAGAGTCAATTGCCACTCTCCTCTCAGCAATCATCCAAAACAGGGATTTGACAAATTAATGAATATTATGCCCTTTTTGACATGAAAAAGCACAGACTGGACTGAGCTTTAATACCTTTCTCCATTCCATACTCCAATACTTACTAATTAGTCTTGGCATTCAAGAGGGATTTTTTGGCATCCCAGTTACATGTTCTTAAATATATAAAAAATTTAAAAATTAGTTAGAAAGAAATGTGGAAAAAATGTCACAGTGATGATATCTCCGGATGTTGGAGTTGTTTCTGAACTTTCCTAATTTTCCATTTTGAGCAGCATGTATTATTTCATAATCAGTAAAAACTGTTATAAAGTTATTTCAAAATTTCATAATAAGAGATAGCAAATTTGTCATCGCTTCCTAAGGAAAAGTTTCCTGTGCCTGTGAAGGCCACAGAGCAATATTCCTTCCCAACTCTCCTATCACAAGTATTAAACCTGGCCATCAGGGTAGGCTGCATTGATCTGCAGGAGTCACCTCAAAATAAACCACTTTGTCATGAGGACTAACTTGAGCTGAAGGCAATTGAGAATCAACAGATTTGGGGGAATTCCCTGACAGTCCAGTGGTTAGGACTTCGTGCTTTCACTGCCAGGGCCTGGGTTCAATCCCTGGTCAAGGAGCTAAGATCCTGTAAGCCACATGGTACGGCCAAAAATAAATAAATAAATAAATAAAAATAAAAAGATGGGAATTCCCTGGTGGTCCAGTGGTAAAGACTCCACCCTTCCACTGCAGGGGGCACGGGTTCAATCCCTGGCCAGGGAACTAAGATCTCACATGCCGCACAACACGGCCAAAAAATAAAAATTAAAAATAAAATAATAATTTTAAAAAGAATCAAGAGATTTGGGAAGTTTTCTGCCTTCCCCTTATTTGCCTAAAAGCAAGGCATAAATTTTCCCTTGAGGAAGGTGGCCCCCCACCATCTCCAAAGAGAAGTACAACTGTTATCATTGAAGACAGGGAGTCAACACCAAGATGAGTTTGCATAAACAGACCTCACTAAAATAACCCTTATCTTCCATTAGTTCCCTCATATATTTCCTAGACATTTTTCCACAATATTTCATCCCTTGAAGCCCAAACCCCCTTTCTTTTGTTACAAGGGTATATAAGCCCTTGAGCCTAACCTCTTTTTTTTTTTTTTTTTTTTGCGGTATGCGGGCCCCTCACTGCTGTGGCCTCTCCCGTTGCGGACAACAGGCTCCGGACGCGCAGGCTCAATGGCCATGGCTCACGGGCCCAGCCGCTCCGTGGCATGTGGGATCCTCCCGGACCGGGGCACGAACCCGCGTCCCCTGCATCAGCAGGCGGACTCTCAACCACTGCGCCACCAGGGAAGCCCTAACCTCTTTTTTGAGTTTTATTCCTTTCCTGTAACTCCCATGCATGTAAATATTAATAAAAATTGTGTGCCTTTTCTCCTGTTAATCTTTTTGTTCTTTTAATTTGCATGGCCCCAGAGATGGAGGGTCATACAAGAGAGTTTTTCTGGACTTCCCTGGTGGAGCAGTAGTTAAGAATCCACCTCTCAATGCAGGGGACATGGGTTCAATCCCTGGTCTGGGAAGATCCCACGTGCAGTGGAGCAACTAAGCCCGTGTGCCACAACTACTGAGCCCACGTGCCACAGCTTCTGAAGCCCACACACCTAGAGCCCGTGCTCCGCAACAAGAAAAGCCACCACAATGAGAAGCCCGTGCACCACAACCAAGAGTAGCCCCCACTCGCCGCAACTAGAGAAAGCCCGCACAGCAACGAAGACCCAATGCAGAAAAAAAAAAGAGTTTTCTTCTTCAATAGTCCCTTGTGTGTTTTCAACTTTTAAAAAATATTTAGTTGTATTTGCATAAAAATGCTTAAGCTTCAGAATTTTATAAATATTGCTTTTTATGACTTTTACTTGTCGAGTATTGTATAAAATTCATTTGGTTTTTACGTGTGCCCTTTCTCCCTCAACTAGATTCCAAGGTTGAGGGAAAGACTATGTAATAATATAGTATGGGTATTCTAATTCCCCTAAAATAGTTCCTTTACATAATGTAGACAATCAATAAGCAGTTTTTGGACCTTTCTATTATGAAACTTTTTTTAGTAACAAAAAAGCATGCATTGTATGTTGCTTTATATAAATGTCTTAAACTACTGTTTGGCTCTTAGCTACTAATCCACATATATACAGCTCATTTATTCTATGCTGTATCACCATGTTTATAAATTACACTTTGGTTTTTGTAGCTTATTGGTTTTTTTTTATTATCACTTTTTTTTTTCTTCTTCTTTTTTGACTGCTTTGGGTCTTTGTTGCTGCGCGTGGGCTTTCTCTAGTTGCGGTGAGCTGGGGCTACTCTTAGTTTTGGTACACTGGCTTCTCACTGCGGTGGCTCCTCTTGTTGCAGAGCACGGGCTCTAGGCGCCCAGGCTTCAGTCGTTGCAGCACGTGGGCTCAGTAGTTGTGGCTCGAGGGTTCTAGAGCGCAGGGTCAGTAGTTGTGGCACACGGGCTTAGTTGCTCTGCGGCATGTGGCATCTTCCCGGACCAGGGCTCGAACCTGTGTCTCCTGCATTGGCGGGCAGATTCCTAACCACTGCGCCACCAGGGAAGTCCCCTGTAGCTTATTTTAAAATTACCTTTTAATTTTTGATCTTTTGTAAAAGTCATCCTGTTTTTTTTAAAAAATGACATACTTAAGTTGCAAATGTGTTTTCATTTATGATAATTCTTTCTTGCATCTTATCTTTCCATACCTCATTCACCCAAGCTTGGATTTGAGTATATTCTTCTGATTTATTTCTTTAGCAGAATTTTACAGCTATTAGAATCAAAAGCAAACTTCCTTTTAAAAATTAAGCATTGATCTTATGGAATGTATTTAATAGTAATCAAATGTCTTTAAGCAAACATTCCTCGTAATTAAAGTATGCTGTTCTAAATCTTAACTGTCCTTAGGCAAACCCACCACATATGAAAAAGATTACCTTTCATCCTGTCTTCACACTGATCATTTAGTGAGATGAAGGGGACACGTGAGGTAATCCTACACTCTCTATCACTAGGCTGAGTAGAAAGGCTAACTCTTACAGATTTCATGTAAACTATCAGACCCAGACATGATGGAATGTGTTTGATCCCCACCCCCTTCTCACTTCCCTCCTTACTCTCCTTTCCCACTCCACCCCACCAGTCTGTCTCTATCCATTCCTTCTTTCAAACTATCAGCAGATGTAGAGTCAGTCCTATGCCCACCCTGTATCATGTTTTTAATGGAGTATCATTGCCTGGATAAAGTCTAATGTGAAAACTAAAAGAAGACATACGATGAAGAAGACAGTGCTGATGAGCAGCTGGCTTGTCAAGATGGCATTTGCCTTGCTGAAGTCATCACTTTTGTGCAGGGTCTTCATTTCAATTAATTTTGTCAATTTACTAAGAGCCCAGGCTCACTAAAGTAACAGAAGGTTGATATGTAAACGACAATACCAACATATTTAAGTACAATGAGAGATTTAACTGGCAAGAGGACTGGCTACTCTGACCAACTCAATATTGAATTCTTGGAGAGAAATGTATGAGAAACCAGATTATAATTGAAATTGTGGTACTTGGACACAAGGCAAGAAGTGGTCTGTTTTAGGAGCATGTTGGCATTAGCCTTGACATTTCAACAACTGATTACTACCGTACATTGAACCCTTAACCACAGCAGTCCAGAATATTGCCTACTGGATCACTAAATAGCCATTCTTCAGACCGACCCATCCCTTCTTTATATATGCCAATATTATTGATAAGATAAGAGGCAGGTTCTTAATCTTCTTGCTGCTGGACCAGGAAACATTTTATCTCTGAGACATCTCTGGCACATATCTAGTATCAAACATCTGACCTTATCTCATAGTTGTATCTCAGGCTGATTTGGTTTTCTTCAGGCCTACAATGATATGATAGCAAAAAGATTGTATATAACCTGGACCAGCTACATACGATGTGGGCAAATATAGAGATCCTTGTTTGAAAAGTATTGAGAATTTCAAGACAGTGACAGCAGAGCATCAAACCTGAGGGATTACTCAGGTCACACACTAATGAAGTTAGTCTATATATAACAATCCTCTAGTGCAAGAGTCAGCAAACTACCACCCACAATCCAAATTCAGCTGCTCCCTATTTCTGTATAAGTAAAGTTACATTGGAATGTAGCTTATGGCCGCTTTTGCTCTACAATAGCAGAGTTCTGTACACGCTACAGAGATGGTATGGCCCACGAAGACTAAACTATTTACTATCTGGCCTTTAAGAAAAAGTTTGCTGGGAATTCCCTGGTGGTCTAGTGGTTAAGACTCCGTGCTTCCCCTGCAGGGGGCGCAGGTTCAATCCCTGGTGGGGGAACTAAGATCCCACATGCTGCTCAGTGTGACCAAAAAAAAAAAAAAAGAAAAAGAAAAAGTTTGCAGACTCCTGCTCTAGTGTCTGATCTGTCAGTCCTTGCCCCATACTTGTTATTCAAAATGGCCTCTCAGCAGTCTCAGCTTGATCCACTCTCCCCCTAAGAAACCATGTGGGGCACATGGTGGGCCTGCAGCTCTAGATCAGAAGAATGTGGAGATTTTTGACCCACTCAGAGTCCACAGACTGAAGTGCCAAGAATTTCTATGGCACTGTAGGACAGCAGTGCCTGTGAATTCTCCATGGGGAAGCTTGCAAAGCTATCTGAACTCTTCTACCCAGACTTCTTGGGTACCTGGGATTTCTAACCATGGCTACCACAAAATCACTGCCAACTCCAAGTCAGAGAACTGACACTTGCCTCGTGTCTTGTGTGTCCATTTCATGAAGAAATGGGCTCAAGCCCTGTTCCTCCGTGACTCACTTGAGAATGCTGAATCCTCTGGTTCCATGTCTTATCCCCCATTTTGATTCCCCTGGATCAGGTACCCATATAACCTTTTTTCTTTTTTTAAACACCTTTATTGGAGTATAATTGCTTTACAATGGTGTGTTAGTTTCTGCTTTATAACAAAGTGAATCAGCTATACATATACATATATCCCCTTATCTCCTCCCTCTTGCATCTTCCTCCCACCCTATGTTATGCAGCTGCTTCCCACTAGCTATCTATTTTACATTTGATAATGTATATATGTCCATGCCACTCTCTCACTTCGTCCCAGCTTACCCTTCCCCCTTCCTGTGTCCTCAAGTCCATTCTCTATGTCTGCATCTTTATTCCTGTCCTGCCCCTAGGTTCTTCAGAACCTGCCCCTAGGTTCTTCATTTTTTTTTTTTTTTTTAGATTCCATATATATGTGTTAGCATACGGTAGTTGTTTTTCTCTTTCTGACTTCCTTCACTCTGTATGACAGTCTATATGTCCATCCACCTCACTACAAATAATTTCATTTCTTTTTCTGGCTGAGTAATATTCCATTGTATATATAGGCCACGTCTTCTTTATCCATTCATCTGTTGATGGACACTTAGGTTGCTTCCATGTCCTGGCTATTGTAAATAGAGCTGCAATGAACATTTTGGTACATGACTCTTTTTGAATTATGGTTTTCTCAGGGTATATGCCCAGTAGTGGGATTGCTGGGTTGTGTGTAGTTCTATTTTTATTTTTTTAAGCAACCTCCATACTGTTCTCCATAGTGGCTGTATCCATTTACATTCCCACCAACAGTGTAGAAGGGTTGCCTTTTCTTCACAGCCTCTCCAGCATTTATTTTTTGCAGATTTTTTGGTGATGACTATTCTGACTGGTGTGAGGTGATATCTCATTGTAGTTTAGATTTGCATTTCTCTAATGATCAGTGATGTTGAGCATCCTTTCATGTGTTTGTTGGCAATCTGTATATCTTCTATGGAGAAATGTCTATTTAGATCTTCTGCCCATTTTTGGATTGGGTTGTTTGGTTTTTTGATATTGAGCTGCATGAGCTGCCTGTATATTTTGGAGATTAATCCTTTGTCAGTTGCTTCATTTGCAAATATTTCCTCCCATTCTGAGGGCTGTCTTTTGGTCTTGTTTATGGTTTCCTTTGCTGTGCAAAAGCTTTTAAGTTTCAGTAGGTCCCATTTGTTTATTTTTCTTTTTATTTCCATTTCTCTAGGAGGTGGGTCAAAAAGGATCTTGCTGTGATTTATGTCATGGAGTGTTCTGCCTATGTTTTCCTCTAAGAGTTTTATAGTGTCTGGCCTTACATTTAGGTCTTTAATCCATTTTGAGTTTGTTTTTGTATATGGTGTTAGGGAGTATTCTAATTTCATTCTTTTACATGTAGCTGTCCAGTTTTCCCAGCACCACTTATTGAAGAGGCTGTCTTTTCTCCATTGTATATTCTTGCCTCTTTTATCAAAGATAAGGTGATCATATGTGTGTGGGTTTATCTCTGGGCTTTCTATCCTGTTCCATTGATCTATATTTCTGTTTTTGTGCCAATACCATACTGTCTTGATTACTGTAGCTTTGTAATATAGTCAGAAGTCAGGGAGCCTGATTCCTCCAGCTCCATCTTTCTTTCTCAAGATTGTTTTGGCTATTTGGGGTCTTTTGTGTTTCCATACAAATTGTGAAATTTTTTGTTCTAGTTCTGTGAAAAATGCCGCTGGTAGTTTGACAGGGATTGCATTGAATCTGTAGATTGCTTTGGGTAGTATAGTCATTTTCATAATGTTGATTCTTCCAATCCAAGAACATGGTATATCTCTCCATCTGTTTGTATAATCTTTAATTTCTTTCATCAGTGTCCTATAGTTTTCTGCATACAGGTCTTTTGTCTCCTTAGGTAGGTTTATTCCTAGGTATTTTATTCTTTTTGTTGCAGTGGTAAATGGGAGTGCTTCCTTAATTTCTTTTTCAGATTTTTCATCATTAGTGTATAGGAATGCAAGAGATTTCATTTCCTTTTTTTTTGAATTTTATTTTATTTATTTTTATACAGCAGGTTCTTATTAGTTATCCATTTTATACATATTAGTGTATATATGTCAATCCCAATCTCCCAATTCATCACACCACCACTTTCCCACCTTGGTGTCCATACATTTGTTCTCTACATCTGTGTCTCTATTTCTGCCTTGCAAACCGGTTCATCTGTACCATTTTTCTAGGCTCCACATATATGCGTTAATATACGATATTTGTTTTTCTCTTTCTGACTTACTTCACTCTGTGTGACAGTTTCTAGATCCATCCTCATCTCTACAAATGACCCAATTTCATTCCTTTTTATGGCTGAGTAATATTCCATTGTATATATGTACCACATCTTCTTTATCCATTCATCTGTCGATGGGCATTTAGGTTGCTTCCATGACCTGGCTATTGTAAATAGTGCTGCAATGAACACTGGGGTGCACCTGTCTTTCTGAATTATGGTTTTCTCTGGGTATATACCCAGTAGTGGGATTGCTGGGTCATATGGTAATTCTATTTTTAGTTTTTTAAGGAACCTCCATACTGTTCTCCATAGTGGCTGTATCAATTTACATTCCCACCAACAGTGCAAGAGGGTTCCCTTTTCTCCACACCCTCTCCAGCATTTGTTGTTTGTAGATTTTCTGATATTGCCCATTCTAACTGGTGTGAAGTGAGAGGAATGCAAGAGATTTCTGTGCATTAATTTTATATCCTGCTTCTTTACCAGATTCATTGATTAGCTCTAGTAGTTTTCTGGTAGCATCTTTGGGATTCTCTATGTATAGTATCATGTCATCTGCAAACAGTGACAGTTTTACTTCTCCTTTTCCGATTTGGATTCCTTTTATTTCATTTTCTTCTCTAATTGCTGTGGCTAAAACTTCCAAAACTATGTTGAATAATAGTGGTGACAGTGCAGGTGCCCATATAATCTTAATATCTGGGCTTGGGCCCCTATTAAGAACTTTAGGGGATCTGAGATTTTTACTCTATGTGCTAGCTATCTAGTTAGTCTTCCACAGTTTCATGGATGCTTGTAGAAGACAGGAGACCCCTGTGTAAGGAGTGAAGGATAGTTTATTACTCACAGCAAGAGCAGTAGCCTGAGTAAGGCATTTTTGCACCATTTCCCCAAACCTCAATTCTCACAGGGTGACACAAGGGCCAGCTTATACCCATACATACAGTGGATTCCTTTATAGAAAAGGCATCTTGGGCTTAGGGAACAAGAATTTTTTTATAAAGCACTATAATTCTATAAGCATATGTGCCCTTCCAGAAGGAAATATTTTTACTACTCTGGACAGTAAGCAAATTGTCCTTTGCTCTGGAGGGAGACACTATCTCTATCTTCCAAGGCAGTTTGGTAAACAAACATCCTTGAAAACACAGTTCAGAACAAAAGGCAATCAGTGCCCTGTGTGCAAGTTGTGCAGAAATGCAAGAAACTCTTGGAGACTTGTCCCTCTCAACAGCCCCTATTTGGAATTGGTCTTTTACAGTGACTCCTCCCTCCCACCCCCATAGCTAGCTGAGTTCCCCTTTTTCTGGGAGCAAGTTGCATTTTTAGCTGATGACTTCTCCCCAGTTTGATACCTTCCCTTCTCGTTCACAGCTCAATAGGTGGCACTTCAAAGGAATATATATCCTTTCCACCCTATTGCCCCAACACTAACACAGAGCTAAATGCTCTCTCTTGTTTCATGACTCTTCAAGTAGAATTTTATTGATCATGGTTGTCTGTATATAGCTATACAACTTAGGTACCACAATTTGTTTAAAGCCCTTAGTCACTCCCCCATCCACCCTGTTCTTCTCAGTTTCCCAAGGTTGTGTGTGTGTGTGTGTGTGTGTGTGTAATGATACAAAAGATTATGATATTAAAGTCAAGTGCCAGAGTATTCCAGCCATTGTGCCGAAAGTTGGGGTGGTTATTGGAATCATGCTTAGAATGTTCTGTGTAAGGAGCCTATACTGCAAATGAGAGGCCAAACAAGAGTGGATAAAAGGGAACAGGAAGAGGAATCAGGAACTGACTCCAAACAAAAACACCATCCGGAGGAAACAGGATAGGCCTGTCCAGACACTGGAAACTATAATGAGGAAGGAAAAGCAATTACCAGAACAGATGGGCGGAAACAGAGCAACTAACAGAGGTGGAACCATGTTTATTTGAGAAAGTGTGTCTGGAGATTTGGGGGCTGAGTAGAATTTGTGCTTATTCCCCACAGCTCCTGGATCGATGACGATATAATGCGTAAATACTTAACAGGCAAGCATGCACTCCTGTAAACAATCAAGATGTTTCTTAAACCTTTGATTCCCTGTCCCTTGTGACTTCCTGTGGGTTTTTTTTTTTAATGGATGTATGTTTTTATTTCAATGGATACTAACTTGATTTATTCGTTTCTCAAAATACTTAAAATATTTGCGTTCCTAGAGAATTGTACAAGTTTATGGCGATGATTAGAAAGGATATTACAACAGGTCTGTCCTAGAAAATATGTGACAGATGGTTGTGGAGCATTAAAAAAGAGAACTGTTAAGTCTACAATGCAATATCTCATTGTCTGCTGTATTTTTGTAAAAGTTTGCAGAGTGAGACGTATGTTATTGTTTAATATCTTTTGATATAACCAAATTTCTTCAAACACATACAATTAAAAAATAGTCCACTCTTGAGTAAATTGCCTGTACGTGAATAAAAATGCAATCTCTTAGATGAGTTTTGTGTTTCCCAGCTGTCCATGAGATTATTATATATATTAAATTATATACTCTCTACTCTGCATTCCATGAGAGCTACAAATGAAAAGATTTAGCCATTTTAAAATTTCTTATTAAAGGCCTCACTAATTATTCATCAGCTATAAAAACTTTATAACTCTTCAATATTTTGAGGCATTTGGGTGCATAAACTAACTCTAATTTTAGTAGTTTATTCATCTAGTTGCTTTAACAAAGGTAGAGCACCTCTTTCGTACCCTAAATTAAACATCAAGTGCAATATTTTTTAAATGACTAGAATCATTGAAATTTAGAGTGGGAAACCATTTAGTTTTCTTAAGGTGAATAAGAAAACTGCAACTCAGTGATTGAGCAATAATCATATTCCCAAAAGATCTGCCCAGCTAGAAGTGCATTAAAACCACTTTTTCAGACGCTTAAGCGTCCATGTTCTTTATATAACATGTAGACTTTTCTATTTGTGACTCCTATAGGGAGTTGAATCTAAATTTATTCAATTAAGTAGTGCCTGAACAGATTTTTGTATATCACTTATCATCTGACCAGTGGGCATTTCTTTTTTAATCAATTCCTTTTTTAAAATTCAATATTTGTATATATTACAAAATGATCATCACAATAAGTCTAGTTAACATGTCACCATAGATAGTTAACAATTTTTTTTTCTTGTGATGAGAACTTTTAAGACCTACTCTCAGCATCTTTCAGATAAACAATGCACTATTATTAACTATGGTCACCATGTGATATATTACATCCTCATGACTTATTTATTTTATAACTGAAAGTTTGTACCTTTTGATCCCCTTCATTCATTTTGCCAACCCTTTACCCCCACCTCTGGCAACCACCAATCTGTTCTCTGTATCTATGACCTTGGGTTTTTTTGTTTGTTTGCTTGTTCTTTTATATTCCACATATAAGTGAGATTATATGGTAATTGTCTTTTTCTACCTGACTTATTTCACTTAGGATAACGCCCACAAGTTCCATCCATGTTGTCACAAATAGCAAGATTTCTTTCTTTTTTGTGGCTGAATAATATTCTATTATATATAAATATACATATCACATTTACTCTAAGATTTTACTCTGTATTACTATTCCAGATGAATATTTAAAATCCTTCATTCTTATAATGAAAAGTAGACTTTTCTTTGTGAGCAAGTCTATTTTTCAAGTCAAAATATAGAAAGCTGAAGCTCTAAACTGAATATAAGTTAAACTTGAATTTTATCCTGTTAGGAGGCCAACAAACCTGATGGTTTTTCAAAGTCTTTATAGAGGTTGGTGAAAAAGACCCCACAGTGAATTAATTTTATTACTTAAGATTATAATGTCTCAGAGTGTCTGTGGAATGTTTATGAGCCTGAAATACTTAGAGATGTCTACATTTTATCATATTTTTCTCTTTTCATTATTCTATTTCTTTCTTTCTTTTTTTTTTTTTTTTTTTTGGCCATGCCTCATGGCATATAGGATTTTAGTTCCCTGATCAGGGATTGAACTCAGGCCACGGCAGTGAAAGCCCGGAATCCTAACCACTAGGCCACCAGGGAACTCCCTCTTTTCATTATTCTTGTTAAACTAAGTGCCCTGGATACTTTAATCTTTTTTAGAATCACAAATCCTTCTTTGGAATCTTTTGCAGTTGAAACTTCTTTATGTAGAGGGAACTCATGGTGGAAAGTCTCTGCTCCTTAGTATTGGCAGCTACCAGGCTTTTTGCCCCCTTCAATATGCAGGCTTTTCCCTAAAAATTCTGCTATACATGCCTTCAAATACTACTGTGTGATCATATTGCCATTATAAGGTACAACTGTGTATGTCTTCCATCAGCACTTTTTTTTTTTTGAGAAACCTCACACTGTTTTCCATAGTGGCTATGACACCGAGGGTAGTCATCAGTAGGTAGACCCATTAAACTATAATTTGCTTAAGAAATAATGAACCATAATCTGCCTTCACTGATCAAGCTTGCTTTAATTATTTTTACAAAAACTTGCATGTCCTCCAAGCCTAAACAGTGAGGTGTTTGCCCAAGTTGTTTTTCAGCAACTTGGAGTCAGCTGCGTCTAGTTTGGGCTTGAGCCAGTTAAGACTGGTTGAGACCATTGACCTTCCAACTGGGCATGCATGAGCGTCTGATTGGTGACCTTCTGATGTCAAAGAGCCAAAAACTCCACCCTCAGAACATGCTAACACAGCCATTTTCATCCCATTAAGAAGCTTGTGGCTTAGGTGCACCTGTTGCGCCTGTGAAGACGACAATTACCTCACGTTTTTCTTATCTTCCATCACCTTTCCCCGAGCTCCCCAGGCCTCAGCTCTATCCCATAAATACCCCGATCCCCCAGCCTTGGGGGGAGGTGGATTTGATATTTGGTCTTCCGTCTTCTGGCTTGATTACCTTGTGAGTAAACCTTTTCTCTGTTGCAAACCTCAGCAGACTCTGCATTTGGCTTGCTGCACATCCAACAAATGAATCTGGCTCAGTAAGAGCTGTACCAATTTATATTCCTACCAACAGTGTACAAGGGTTCCTTTCTCTCCACATCCTCCACAGCATTTGTTATCTTTGTCTTTTTGATATTAGCTATCCCAACTGGTGTGAGGTGATATTTCTTTGCAGTTTTTATTTGCATTTCTGTGATGATAAGTGATGTTGAGCACCTTTCATAAACTTGTTGGCCATTTGTATGTCTTCTTTTCCAAGAAACATCTATTCAGTTTCTTTGTCCATTTTAAAATCAGGTTGTTGTTTTTTTTGCTATTGAATTGTAGGAGTTCCTTATATATTTTAGATATTAATCCTTTATCACATATATGGTTTGCAAATATTTTTGCCCATTCTGTAGGTTGCCTTTTCATTTCGTTGATTGTTTCCCTTGCTGTGCAGATCTTTTTGGTTTGATATAGTCCCACTTATCTAATTTTGCCTGTGCTTTTGGTGTTGTATCCAGAAATCATTGCAAAAGCCAATGTCAAGAAATATTTTGTCTATGTTTTCTTCTAGGAGTTCTATGGTTTCAGGTCTTATGTTTAAGTCTTTAATACATTTGAGTCAATTTTTGTGTATGGTGTAAGATAAGGGTCCAAATGTCTTCTATTAGCATTTTATCTGTGGTCCTTAGACCCAAAACCCATGTTATAATGGCCCTGAAGTAAGCTATGGGATTTTATAATTATATTTTATATTATTTATAAACCATCTTTTCCTCCAAATCCATTTACTATCTATAAGACTTCTTTATACTAGTTAATATTTTGTGTTAATCAGTTCATATTAAATGTTTACACATATTTCCTTCTTTTCTCTTTCCAAATATTTCTTTATTATCATGGTCTTCCAAACGCTAAGATTAGATTATTTTTTCTTTTTAAATCATGCAGTTTTCTTTTTAAAAGTCAAACCTAAATTCATAGTCTTTCATAAAATTTTGAATTAATCTAGGTCAATTGCCCAGAAAATCATGGTAAAATACACATAACATAAGGATAACCATTTAATCCATTTTTAAATATACAAATTCAGTGACCATATATTCACAATGTTGTGCAATCATCACTGATTAACTTAAAAATAAGAGTGATACCATTTATTGAACTCTGTCCAGTGGTTAGAACTCGGTGCTTTCACTGCCGGGGGCCTGGGTTTGATCCCTGGTCGGGGAACTAAGATCCCCTCGAGCCCTGTGGCAAAAAAAAAAAAAAAAAGTGTGTGTATATATATATATATATATATACACACACACACACACACACCAAAGCAAAGGACAAAAAGGCAATATATTGATAAATTTGACTACATTAAATTTAAATTTTTGTTTGATTAAAAAAATACCACAAACAAATGTGAAGAAATGGATAGACTGATAGAAAATATTTGCATTGTATATAACAGGCAAAGGTCTCTAAGCCAGAATATATATTCATATATATTTATGAATATATTTGTGTGTATATCTATTTGTGCATGTATATCTATCTATCTATCTATCTACCTCCTTTACATCAATAAGAAAAAGATAAACAACTCAACAGAAAAGTAAGCAAATGATATGAACAAGCAATTCATATCATTGGAGACAAAATACAAATAGTCAATAAACATATGAGAAGATGCTAAACCTCACTGGTAATCAGGGAAATGAATGTTGAAACAAAAATAAGACACAACTTTTCAACAAGCGTATTGGTAAAAATTAAAAAGTTTACTGTATCAGGTTTGGTAAGGTTATAGGAAAATGGAGTTTTTCTTACATTGCTGGTGAAAGTGCAATCAGTAAAACAACTTTGAGGGTAATTTGGAAATTCATATTCCTCATGACGCAGCAGTTCCACCTCTACGCACTTAAGCTGGAGAAGCCCTAACACATATATGCAAGCAAACTCATTAAAAGGTATTTATTGCATCATTTTTACAATGAAACCTTAGAAAAAACTAACACATCCACTGGAAGAAAAATGGCTAAATAAACTGTAGCTATATATATTATGTGGCATTTTAGAAGATGGTAGCTTTATATATACTAGGTGACGTACATTTCAGTTAATCCAGGATAGCCCCAGTTTGTACTTGTTCCCCTATTCACACTCAACAGTGCCACATTGGATAGCTCTCTAACCTATTTTGGGGTGGGGAAAAAAGGGCAGGAAACCTAAAGAAACACAGACAAGGCACCACAAACTGGGTGGCTTAAAATAACAGTAATTTACTGTCTCATAGTTCTGGAGGCTAGAAGTTCAATATCGAAGTGTCATAGGGGCCATGCTCCTTGTAAAAGCTGTAGGGGACTCCTTCCTCTTCCTCTGGGAATAGTTTTCTTAGCTTTTGGTGGCCTCAGGTGTTCTTTGGCTTATGGCAGCACAACTCCAATCCTCCATCTTCGTATGATTTTCCCTGTGTATGCGTCTACCTTCATTTCCAAATTTCCCTTTTTATGAGGATACCAGTCATATTGGATTGATGCACTATAAGGACCATGATTAGCTGTATGTAAAGACCCTATTCCCAAATAAGGTCACATTATGAAATCCTGAGGGCTAGGACTTCAACATATCTTTTTTGGTGGGGGGATGCAATTCAACCCATAGAAAATAGTATATCATATATGGAAACACACAAAGAACAATGCCATACATTTTCAAGAGTTTATATGTATATATGTAAACACAGATGAAAATATTTAGAAACATACACACTGAACTGATAAAACGGTGTCTGCTGCTGGTGGTGGATATCCAGAGTAGATTTTAGCCTTTAGCCTTACCTGCAATGTTTACATTTTTACAAGAAAATACATTACTGAAGTAATTTTTAAAAATCAAATAGTTCAGAAAAGTTTTAATGAAAAACAGTGGAACCCTGCCCCATCTTTCTCTATTTCTTTGTCCCATTTCCAGAGGATTCCGCTTTTAACTCTTAGCTCTTTCTCTTAGTAGTTACCTTCATTAATTTAAATAACATGCTTAAGAAAATATAATAATTTCTACCCCATAGGATTATTGAGGGATAGAAATGAATTATTACATATCAAGAACTTAGAGGGCTTCCCTGGTGGCGCAGTGGTTGAGAGTCCGCCTGCCGATCCAGGGGACGCGGGTTCGTGCCCCGGTGCGGGAAGATCCCACATGCCGCGGAGTGGCTGGCCCCGTGAGCCATGGCTGCTGAGCCTGTGCGTCCGGAGCCTGTGCTCCGCAACGGGAGTACCTTTTTTCAACTGAGGTGTAATTGACATACAAAATTATATTAGTTTCACAAATACAGCATAATGAATCCATATTTGTATATATTGTGAAATGTTCACCACAATAAGTCTAGTTAACATCCACCATTCATAGTTACAGAAATTTTTTTCTTATAATGAGAACTTTTAAGATCTACTCTCTAAACAACTTTCAAATATACCATTCAGTATTATTACCTACAGTAGCCATGCTGTACATTACATCCCCAGGACTGACTTATTTTGCAACTGAAGTTTGTACTTTTTGACTCCCTTCACCCATTTTGCCCACCCCTACCACATTAATGCTTAAAAAAGGTTGGCTACTAGTATTTTCATTGTACCACTGTTTTGTCATAAATCAATTTTAGACATTACTTATTGGCTTCGGCTGTGTTAAATGTGGATTTACAGCTTTTATATCATCTCTCCCCTCTCTCATCCTCTCAATTGCTTAATCTTTTCAACTACTGATTAACTCAGTTTGAAGTTCTAAGTTGTTCTAATTCTCCCATTGCTTCTGCTTCAAACTCACCAGTATGTAATAGACTCTTGTCAGAATTATTGCAGTAGGGAATTCCCTGGCCGTCCAGTGGTTAGGACTCTGCACTCTCACTGCTGAGGGCCTGGGTTCAATCCCTGGTCGGAGAACTAAGATCCTGCAAAACACACAGCAAAAAGAAAAAATAAGAGAGAATTATTGCAGTGAAATTTGGAAGAGAATCTTGTTGCCTTGATTGTGAAGTGGTTTTTTCATTTCTTGCTGAAGCTCACCCTTTCTTGGCCCTTTCTTTTGTAAATTGAACTAAGCTATTACTGTGCTTCTATTCTGTTTCCCTCCAGCTTCTAGAGATCTAGTGTCAGAGTGCTGACCTAACGGATACTGTGAACAATCAGTGTTTGTTGATAGACTGAAAACTCTGTTATTGTTATCTTTATAGTAATGCATGTTTTAGTCTTCCCAAGTTAAAAAGAGCTCCCTGAGAAAGCCTACTCACAGCCCACACCCATCATTTCATTCTCCTATGTGCTACTTAATGAATTTGGCTTTGCCAAATTAAATGTTGTGTTAGCTTCCCTTTGGGTTATGATTTTACTCATGACTGTAAAACTGTAAACACAGAACAAAGGGTGTTGCTCGCTACCCAGTTATACAAAGGTTGACTCACCGCAGTCGCTGACCAACAGTACACTCAGTGCTCCAGACAGAGGCAATGAAGATGATAACGTGATGCTCTGTGCTTTGGACAAGCAAGGCCCTTAGATAGTTAGATGTGTATCTCAGGAAGAATTTTTGTGAACCCAGAGTCTTGCATCTTCCCACACATAGAGAAGCACTGAAATCATTAACTTGAGACACCTGTTCTTTATGACTTGTAGCATCCTTTCCTTTACCAAGATGTGTACCTGACTGCACATATTCCCCAGCCAAAACATATATACACAAGCTTCTCTCCCTACCTCTTTGAAACAGCTTCCTCAGAGCTACTGAGTGGCTGTTTCCTGCGTTATAGTCCTCAGTAAGGTCCCTGAATAAAACTTAAACTCACAATCCTTATGTTGTGCAGTTTCCTTTAAGTCAACATGACTTTAGCTACAACTACCGTTATCCTGACCCAAGGGTGACCCTGCTTCCACGTTAACTTGCTGGAGCAAGAATGGACAAAAGCCTTTTTCCCTTCAGATAGAATTGAAACAGACTGAAATGTTTTAGATAACTCACAAAATGAAAATGAGCACAGAGTACAAGGAACATCAGCGGTCTGGCTGACAAAGAAGAGACATCATATTTTGCAAGCCAGGGTTTTACATTCCTTTCACATCCAGTCTGAGAGATTTACTGTATTTCCCCCTAATTGAATAGCATTAAGTGTCTTAAAATAGCCTCTCACACATAAAGTGATCTTCTTATAGTAAAGCTCTAGTAGTGTGATATTATAATGCAATAATCGTATATCAGAATGATCCACAAAGAAAGGAAGAAGATATAGCACTCAGCTGAGTATTACATGACCTGGATTCTACTAATCTTTCTTCCAATTATTCGGGTAGAACTCTCTGACCTTGGGAAAGTCAACTTTTCTGAATCTCAAATTTCCTTATCTAAAGAATGGGCATGCTAATATTTACACTACCTCTTACTCCGGGTTGTCCAAATAATTGTCAAGGCAACAATTTATTGCAAGCATAGTCAAAGTTTCTTTCAATCTTGCTCAAGGGAACTTGAAGAAAGTCATTTCATAGATTTCTTGCATAGGCAATTTTTCTAACAAGAATACATAGCTAGATAACATTTTTAGGAAAAATAAATACAAGGAAAAATGTCTGGGTACAGTTTATCAGGCTCCTCATATGCAAGTTACTCCTCACAAAACTGGGTGGGGAAATCTAGTATTTATATAGGCTCTTTATTTTAAAACATTTTATTGTAGTTCAGATATACAGTTGATCCTTGAACAGCGCAGGGTTAGGGGCACTGACCCTCCACACAGTTGAAAGTTTGTGTACAGCTTTACAGTTGGCCCTCCCTATCTGTGGTTCTACATCCTGAGATTCAACCAACTGCAAATCTCACAGTACAGAACATATTTACTGCAAAAAAGTCATGTATAAGTGGACCCATGCAGTTCAAACTTGTGTTGTTCGAGAGTCAACTGTATACAAAATTAAGGAGAATAGTACAAATCACCTTACTCCAGTGGGTATCAACACACAGTCAATCTTATTCATGTACACTCCTATCTACTCCCCTCCCAAACTGGATAATTTTAACGTGAATTCCAGATTTCACCTATAGATGTATAGGAGATCAGAACATGTCACCCCAAAATATGCCACTCTGACATAAGGATTATTTTGAGCTGAAGACTCAAATGAGCTCTCAGCCATCCTCCTATGTTCCTGAAAACGACATAAATTCCCCTTTTTGGAGGTGCCTTCCCCCACTTCTCATATGAGGAAGAAAATAACAACCTTATGATGGCGCTGAAAAAGAGTCTACGTAAGCAAATCTTACTAACTAGCCTTTATCTACCACTAGTTTCCTCATATATTTGCCTTCCTACAATTTGCCACCTCTTGAAGCTCAAAGTCCCTTTCCTTTGTCTTGTCACTTCTCTTTAAATGTAACCTCTTTGGGAGAATGGTATAAATGCTTACAAGCCTAGCTGTTTCTTTAGGGGTTTTCTCTTTTTATGAAGTCCCTTCATGCCACATAATACTTTTAGCATCAAATAAATGTGTATGACTTTTCTCCTGTTAATCTGTTGTCAGTTAATTTTGCAAAGCCTGCTGGAGAACCTATGAGAATAGAGGAACATTTTCCTCCACAACAGAAACCTGTTTGATGTTCTAAGATAGTCTCTCCCTTTCTCTTTCTTTTTCTCTTTCTCTGTCTCTCTTCTTCTTCTGCTTCTTCTCTCCATCTCTCTGTCTCTCATTTTCTTGTCGATGTTGAAGGACCCAAGTTGTTTGTATTTGCACAGAATTTCCCGTGTTCTGGATTTGGCCAGTTCCGTCTCCATGTTTGTTCCCCTAACAGATTCTTCAATTCTCTGAATTTCCTGTAAACTGGTAGTTAGAGGTAGGGGCTTGATCAGATTCAAGTCTGATTTTATTCCTCAAAATAGTTTATTGGTCGTACTATACATTCTCTATTGCATTACATCAAGAGGCGTATAATAATTAATGTTCTCTCTTTTTGTGATGTTAAGACTGCTCTTTGGTTTCTGTTGATGCTGGTCTAATCCATTCTTTATAAAGTTTCCCACCAACTTTCCACCTAATGGTTTGAGCAGCTATTGACAATCATTTCCTAGATCCATTACTTCATTAAGGGATGTGTGGTAATATCGTAATTTTATCAACGCTTCTATATTTATAATCTAGACTTCTTCTATAAGGAAGATTTTTCCCACATAATTTCCCTGAGGGGGGTGATAACTTTTTATTAGCTGTATAAAATATAAACTTATTATAATTAGGCATATTTCCAATATTTTAAAGAAGATGTAATTAAGAGAGTAGATGAATAAGAAGAGAGAAGCATTAGAGAAGTGATTAACAAAATCTGGAGATTAGTTACTAGATCTATTAGTTTGCCCAACACAATACTAAAGCTTTGACTTTTCCCCCTTTAGTCTTTTCTATTTATTTATTTATTTCCATTCATTTTAATAGACTTTCATTTCTAGAGCAGTTTTACATTCACAGCAAAATTGAGCAGAAGGTACAAGAGTTCCCATGTACCCCAAACT
>NW_021703776.1:90001053-90026228 GCF_005190385.1 Monodon monoceros
AGTTTGGGGTACATGGGAACTCTTGTACCTTCTGCTCAATTTTGCTGCGAATGTAAAACTGCTCTAAAAATGAAAGTCTATTAAAATGAATGGAAATAAATAAATAAATAGAAAAGACTAAAGGGGGAAAAGTCAAAGCTTTAGTATTGTGTTGGGCAAACTAATAGATCTAGTAACTAATCTCCAGATTTTGTTAATCACTTCTCTAATGCTTCTCTCTTCTTATTCATCTACTCCCTAAATTGCATCTTCTTTATTAGTAGTGTTATCAAAGTCCAGAATATTCAGTCTTGAATAAAACCATGTCCTATCAACAGTCTAGTCTATGTCAAATAGCACCAAGATCAGTGTAGTTCCTTGGACAGTTTTCCCTCGCACATGAAGGGATGACCAGGCCTGCATATTGTTTCAGCAGTCTCCAGGGTTTCTGTGATTTCCTGTGGGCAAATAACAGCATAAATGATATAACTACAGATACGGCCCAAGAATACGCAGAAGTGATTGCACGGGACGACTGGAATCTAGGAAACAAACATTTCTCTAAATGAGAATCTAAAGGAAACATAATACACAATTCTGCCCAGCCTTAAGACAAATGTTATAAAATTATGAGGAGCATATTAGCTCCTAGACCACAGCTCCATTCCAAAAAGGTCTTTACTTTGCATTTGCACAAATAAAGCAAAATTAGAATGGTTTTCCTGGAACTCAGGGATGATCGACCTTAATGTAAATGACGTCTCTCCCTCTAGGAGGCAGATGATTTTTTACATGTTTTAAGTGACAATTGTTTTCAGTTTTCAGTGTCTACTCCTGCTGTTCCCTGTATTAATATAACTCACCTTCCTACATATCAAAACCAATTACTTTTCTCTTTCCTTAATGCCATCCCAAGGCTCTGGGCTATGTATTTGGCACTAGACTACAAAGAGAAGTCAACACAAGTGCTGCCCCTGAGAAGCCCACACTTCTTTTGGGGAGAGAGATACAATCATATATATAATTAACTATAATAAAAATAAGATTGAGAAAAATAGAGGTACAAACTTAAAGACAGAATTAATGGTCATGACACAAACTAAGAACATAAGAGTTATAAATTAATTTTCTGCTAGCCATTAGCATCTACATGCCATCTGCTATGACTGCTTTCGAAAATCCACATATACACTTTGAATTTCCCATCAGGCCTATGTATTTCCTGTTCGAAACTAGATAATTTCATTTTTAAAATCACAATTAGATTTTTTATAGAACTTGATAAGCTGATTATAAAATGTATGTGGATAATGATGTGATACCTTTTAAAAACTGTTTCCTGATTGTTTAAAGTTTCTGTGATAGGTCTTGACTAGAGTATACACGACTGTGCAAAAAAAAAGTCTTTGTATTCTTATTCAAATTGCTTCTGAGAAGCAAAATTCCTTAAATAGATTATGGAAGATAATAGAGGTACTTCTTTTTCTTGTAAAAAATATGTATACGGAATAGTAAACATAGAATAGTCTAAACAAGGGGGGGGGGTGGGAGTGAGGGCAAAACAGGTGAAGGGAATTAAGAGATATAACCCTCCAGTTATAAAATAAATAAGTCACAGGGATATAATATACAGCGTAAGGAATATGATCAATAATATTGTAATAACTTAGTATGGGGATAGACGGTTGCTAGACTTATCGTGGTGATCATCTCACAATGTATGCAAATATCAAATCACTATGTAGTACACCTGAAACTAACATAATATTGTATATCAACTATATTTCCAAATTTAAAAAATTTTTAGATAAAAACTATGATCATATACGAGAAAAAAAGAAACTATGAATATATCCACTCAATAAGTTATAGTCATGTAAAAGAAAAAAAGCATAAACAATTTAAGAAGAGAAATAAAAGGGAGAGTGGGCTTACCCTCTTAGATAGCAATATATATTATAAAGATACAGAAATTAAAATAGTACTCAGGGGCTTCCCTGGTGGCACAGTGCTTAAGAATCCATCTGCCAATGCAGGGGACACGGGTTTGAGCCCTGGTCCAGGAAGATCCCACATACCGCGGAGCAACTAAGCCCGTGTGCCACAACTACTGAGCACGTGCTCTAGAGCCTGTGAGCCACAACTACTGAGCCCATGTGCCACAACTACTGAGCCCATGTGCCACAACTACTGAAGCCTGCACACCTGGAGCCCATGCTCCACAGCAAGAGAAGCCACTGCAATGAGAAGCCCCTGCTCGCCGCAACCAGAGAAAGCCCACGCGCAGCAACGAAGACCCAAGGCAGCCAAAAATAAAATAAATAAATAAATTAATTAATTAATTTTAAAAAATAGTATTCAGGAACAATCAACAAAATGGTATCTGAAGCACACCCATGCATATGTGGAAATCTGATATAAGCTACAGGTAGCATATCAAATGAGGAGGAAATGGATGAATCATTTAATGAACATGATTAGTACCACCGGTAATCCACATGGAAACGAGAATGAATTTGGTTTTCCCTCCTCTCCTCCCCCCACCTAATAAAATGTTCATGTCACAGAGTTGTTACTATATTATGTGGTTGTTAAAAAGAATGAAGTACATTCGTATGTAAAACTATGAAAATATCTTCAGGCTGTAAAGTAAAAAGAGCAACTTACAGAAAAAACATCTCTACAGCACAGTCCTATATATGTGTGCTCGGGTGCAGGGGAGGACAAACCTGAAGCCCCCAGTACACATCTGTATATGAATACACATTTGTAGAAAAAGGGTGTAGACGTATATACAACAAATTGCTACCTCTGTTACCATGAGGAGTCAAGTTAGTGCTGGGTTGGTTGTACATGGGAGCCATTACCCTTTATTCCAGACTTCCATAATTGCTTAATTTAAAAATATATAATACTATGAAACAGTCACTTGGAAAAGCTTGTAAAAATTATAAATTACTAAAGAAGTATGTAATTATTTAGTAAATTAATCTGTTCAGCGAGCTTTTATGAAAAGTCTTTTAGCTGCTAGTATCAGGCTGTCACGTGGTTCGCAAAATGTGGTCTGAGAACTCTGAAAGCTCTCTGATGCCCTTTCAAGGGAGCCATGAGGTCAAAACAATTTTTTAAATACACTGATATGTTACTTGCCTTTTTTGCTCTCATTCTCTCTTGAGTTTACGGTGAATTTTCCAGAGGAAGAGGAGGGTCATGAGGTTAATGAGACAGAAGAGGTTAGGTGTAATGGCAAGATTTTTTCACTATGTAGCTTTATTTTATTTTTTAACTATATGAATATGTACCTCTTAAAATTATACCTTAGAAGGTAATATAGGTGAATACTTGTATAATCTTGAGATGGAAGGCATTTCTGAACATGTCACAAAATCCAAAGCCATAAAGAAAAAAAATGATAAATTTGACCATAAAGTCAACAATTCTGTCTAGAAGGAAAAAAAATCCACAAGATTAAAATACAAATGGCGCATGGGAAAAAAATTTGCAACATATGGTGTGTGATAAACAATGATTCTTTCAAAACAATAGAAAAAATGATGAGCACGCCATAGAAAAAATAGGCCAAGGCCATGATCAGGCAATCACAAATGAAAAAGATATAAATGCTCCCTAAATATATGAAGATATGTTCTGTCTCAGCACTAATCAAAGAAATGAAGATAAAATTAATAATAACTTACCTTTTTTAGACATTCAGATTGCAGAGATTAACTAGAATAATGGCAAAGATGCAGGGAAATTGGTATTCACATATAACATCAGTAGGAATGTAATAGAAATTATTTCTGAAGGGCAGTGTGGTGATACGTTTAAAGATATTAATTGTGCTACCCTTGATCTAAGAATTCCACTTCAAAAATTTAATCTAAGCCCACAGAGATAAATGAAATGCAGCAAAAAATCATAAGTCAGATTACTAATTTCTGCCACATCCAACCTTCCTTTATCCTTTTATCCTTTTACTAATAGAATCTCCACTCGCCTTAGGATACATGACTACTCCACTGAAGAACTCTGAAAGCTCTCTGATGCCCTTTCAAGGGAGCCAAATGTCTGAAGAGGACATTTCCCAGCTGACCTTGAAGTTTCCTGTGGCCCTGTAACAACATAATGGAAGTAAATGGTCGGTTTCTGTGTTACCTGATGAAAATTGCCAGTTCCTCTTTTTTTCCCAAGTGAAAACATGATGCTTGTGGGTCAGGTCTAGCCATGTAGACAAGGACAACATTTTAAGGGATGGCAGAATAACAAGCTAGAAGGAATCAGCTGTCTTGAATGAGCACAGAGCAGTGGTACATGTTATACGAAAGAGAAATAAACTTGCTATTGTTTGAGCCACAGAAATTTTCACAGCATAACTTAGCTAATATGAGTTTAAATGTCTGTCAGTATAGTTTTTTCCCATAAATTTTGTTATCATGGAGTCATAGGCAGTCATTAAAAGTGGCTTTAGAAATCTATAGATGTCTACATGTATTGTTGGGTTTCTTAGTCTGCTTGAGTTGCTATAACAGAATACCATAGACTGGATGGCTTATACAACAAAAATTTATTTCTCACAGTTCAGGAGGCTGGAAAGTCCAAGATCAAGGTTCTGGCCAATTAAGTTTCCAGTGAGAGCTCTCTTCCTTGCTTGCAGATGGCCACCTTGCTAGGTCTTCACATGGCCTCTCCTTGGTGTACATACTCCAGGAAGGAGAGAAGGAGAAAGCAGGGTGGCACGCACTGCACTCTGCTCTCTCTTCTTATAAGCCCGCCAATTATATCAGATTACAATCTTATTTAACCATAATTTACTCCTGAAGACCCTATGCCCAAATACAGTCATATCTGGGTATAAGTCTTCAACGTGTGAATGTGAAGGGAGACACAAATCAGTCCATAGCATTGCATTTTAAAAAATTACTAAAATCATGTATATTGTGATTTCGATTATGTAAAATTACATATGTGTGGGTGTGTACGTATAGAGTATGTTTACCTAGATAGGGTCTGAAAAGATGCTCCCCAGTAGCAATGAAATCTGTAGGTGGCAATGACAGGCATCTTTGGGCTGCATTAAGAACAAATTGTAGAACAGAAAAGCAGGCATAACTAAAAGTAGTGGTTAATTATATCACCACCATAAAAGCAAACAAAAGCTATGTAACAAATTAAGATTTGTTCCAAATAAATAGAGTTAAAGGTTTTTTCAAAATAACCCAAAAGAATGACACTTTTCAGAAGTAGAAATCTGTACAATGCATTATACTATCAAGTGAAATATTTCTTGAAAAGTAGAAATTTCCTGTGCTACTGCTGTGCTTTATGTTGAGTTGTGCCAGGATAAACGTTTTAGAAATTTTTTCTTAAGAATAAACCAGGGCTTCCCTGGTGGCGCAGTGGTTGAGAGTCCGCAGGGGACACGGGTTCGTGCCCCGGTCCGGGAAGATCCCACATGCCACGGAGCGGCTAGGCCCGTGAGCCATGGCCGCTGAGCCTGCGCGTCCGGAGCCTGTGGTCCGCAACGGGAGAGGCCACAACAGTGAGAGGCCCGCGTACCGCAAAAAAAAAAAAGTTTGACAAAAAAAGAATAAACCATGTCATCTTCAGAGTCCTTTCCATCTCCTGCTTTGGTCCAATCACTCATCTTTCACTATCTGCCCCTTCACAGAGGGTCACAGATCTCCTCATTCTCCTTATAGCTCCTAATTACTACACTTTTCCTTTCTTCTCTTCTTATGTTACCTGCAACAGTTGTTGCTTTTTCCCTTTATTCTGTTTGTTTTCCTTCATTTGTTCCTTTATTATCTTCCTTGTTCTCACCCTCTTTTCTTTTTCTTTTTCTTGGTCCTCTTATTGATCTACTCTTGATCTATTGAGTTTTTCATTGCTTTTTCCTTCTTTTCCCCCTCTGCAATCCCTAACCTCATAATAAAACCCAATACAGAAAAACAGACACATAGATCAATAGAACAGAAATAAAACCATGCACTTATGGTCAATTAATCTACGACAAAGGAGGCAGAAATATACCATGGAGAAAAGGCAGTCTCTTCAATAAGTGGTGCTGAGAAAACTGGACACCTACATGTAAAACATGAAATTAGAACATTCTCTAACTCCATATACAAAATAAACTCAAAATGGATTAAAGACCTAAATGTAAGACCAGATACTATAAAACTCCTAGAGGAAAACATAGGCAGAACACTCTTTGACATAAATTTCAGCAATATTTTTTGGATCCATCTCCTAGAGTAATGGAAATAAAAGTAAAAATAAACAGATGGGACCTAACCAAACTTAAAAGCTTTTGCACAGCAAAGGAAGCCATAAACAAAATGAAAAGACAACCTATGGAGTGGGAGAAAATATTTGCAAACGATGCAACTGACAAGGGATTAATTTCCAAAATATGCAAACAGCTCAAACAGCTCATACAGCTCAACATCCAAAAAAAAACCCAATCACAAAATGGGCAGAAGACCTAAATAGATATTTCTCCAAAGAAGACACAGAGATGGCCAACAGGCACATGAAAAGATACCCAACATTGCTAATTATCAGAGAAATACAAATCAAAACCACCATGAGGAATCACCTCACACTGGTCAGAGTGGCCATCATCAAAGAGTCTACAAATAATAAATGCTGGAGAGGGTGTGGAGAAAAGGGAACCCTCTTACACTGTTGGTGGGAATGTAAATTGGTGCAGCCACTATGGAGAACAGTATGGAGGCTCCTTAAAAAACTAAATATTTATTTATTTATTTATTATCCTATGATCCAGCAACCCCACCCCTGGGCATATATGATGTCATTTATATGTGGAATCTAAAAAAAATTATACAGATGAACTTATTTACAAAACAGAAATAGCCTCACAGACATAGAAAACAAACTTATGGTTACCAAAGGGGAAAGGGGGATGGGGGGCAGGGATAAATTAGGTGTTTGGGATTAACAGATACTTACTACTATATATAAAATAGATAACCAACAACAGCCTACTGCATAGCACAGGGAACTATAGTCAATATCTTGTAATAACATAATGGAAAAGAATCTGAAAAAGAATATACATATATATACACATATGTCTGTGTATGTATATATATATATATATATATATATCTGAATTACTTTGCTGTACAGCTGAGACTAACAAAACATTGTAAGTCCACTATATTTCAATTTTAAAAATAAAACTGCCTTCACAGAGCAGGCAGACTATTAAAATGTGGAGCTTCTCTCTTCCCCCAGTTAGTCCCAGAACAGTGTGCTCAGGTATTGTTTCCAGTTCTTTTTTTTTTAAAAAAAATATTTATGTATTTATTTATTTGGCTGCGCCAGGTCTTCGTGGCAGCACACAGGATCGTCACTGCAGCATGCAAACTCTTAGTTGCAGCATGTGGGATCTAGTTCCCTGACCAGGGATCAAACCCGGGCCCCCTGCATTGGGAGCACAGAATCTTAGCTGGACCCCCAGGGAAGTCCCTGTTTCCAGTTCTTAAGCTGATTCACTCCAACTATTCAGAAAGGTAGTAAGTTGACTAGAGCCTCATGAGTGAATATTCAATTTACAGCTTTCTGTGTTACACATGTCCTTCAAACAAGGGGATGAATATACCCCTTCTCCTATTACTCTCTAGCCCGTACCCAACTTCTTTTCTTCTGCAGGTAGCATTCTGAAAACATGATTTACCTGGAAGAAAAAAACCATTGGGGAGGGGAGGTGTTCAGGAAAATGGAAAATCACCTGCAAATATCTGTCCTGGACCTTACTTACTCTTTTGCAGATGGCTCACAAGAGCAAAACATTTGAGGAAAGGGACCATAATCAAGGCAAATAGTTGGAAAGGAGCAGAGGATGAGAGGACTAAAGCAGGACTAAAGCAAGCTCTAGATTTTTGGCCTCCATGAAATATGTGAGATATTAAAGGAATACAGAAGAGAAGAAATGGTTCTTAGCCTCGAGGAATTATAATCTAGTAGGAGAAATAACATGCCTTTTGTGTTGGGTGTCCACAAGACCACCCTCAGTTTCAGTGATTTGCTGGAAGGACTCACAAGATTCAGAAAGTTTCTATACTCCCAGTTACAGTTTATTACAGCAAAAGGATACAGCTTAGAATCAGCAAAGGGGAAAGGTGCATAGGCAAAGTCCAGGAGAAACCAGGAACCAGATTCCAAATGTCCTCTCCCAGTGGCATCCCACAAATAGCCTTAATTCTCCAATCAACTACATAATAACAAGTGCAAAATGTTGCTAACCAGGGAAATTCACTCAAGCCCTGATATCCAGGATTTTAATTGGGGGTAAGTTGTGAAGCCAAGCAGCACCTGTGTGATTGATCTTAACTACTTAGTCTCCAGCCCCTCAGAGGTCAAACTGACACAGCGTGGCCCAGGGCCTCAGGTATGCAAAAACCATTGTTAGCCTTGTTAGTATCAGATCAAACTGATAGAGTGTGGCTCAAAACTTCAAGCTTACAAACATACTCTTATTAGGTAAGATAACAGTTCAGAGATCATCTCCCAGGAGTTATTCAAGGGCCAGTTCTTTCTGTGGAATATGTAGGATGATTGTGTAACCCACCCTCTACTGCATCACCAAGTAGTATGCAGACTATAAACTATTTTAATTAAAAAAATATTTATTTATTTTATTTTGGCCTCGCCTTGTGGCTTGTGGAATCTTAGTTCTCCAACCAGGGATCGAACCCAGCCCTCAGCAGTGAGAGTGCAGAGTCCTAACCACTGGACTGCCAGGGAATTCCCTATAAACATTTTTAAAAAAATAACGGAATTTAACATTTTTCTGATAGCAGGAAACTTAATCTAGTCATATTCTCAGTTACTTTAGGTTTTGTTTCTATTTTGGTTTTGGTCATCATTTCAGATTTTAAGTCAGTCAATACAATATTCATTCTCCCTTCTATCTAGGGCCAATTTGAAGATCCGAGGCCGTAATAGGGCCATGGCATATGTGGGAGAGACACTGGGTCCTTGGGCATCCTTGGTTTACGGTGGCATACATAGAATGTGCCTTGCCTCCATTGGTTCTTGACTGCTGACATCTCTCCGGAAGCCGCTGAGGTAACACAGGACAGTCTTTGGTCCCTGCACACTGCATCCTCCTTGTCCTAACAATGAAGCCTCAAGTCATCCAAGCCTTTGGACTACTACTGAAGGGACAGCAATCTTTACTTTGTTCCTTTAAAGCTATAGGAGATTGAGCGAAGGGGTAATCTCAAACTCATCTTGTCCAGACCAGTGTCACAACCTCTGAGAGTTCTACTCAAAAATAATTTTGTTAAACTTCCTTGGAAGTTCAAGAATTTCCATCCATTGCTACCTTTTAAGGGGTGGGTGTGAGAAATCCTCACCAGCATCTAATGCTCTTGCTCTCCTTGCAGACTCCCTTCTCTTCCAGTACAGGCAACCTGTATCTCCTCTCTCAGAAGTGGTGATAAAAGTAGTGCTGGTGAAGTTTAGAAAATGACAAGCCATCCAATTAGGCTGAAGCCTAGAATGGGTATGGGAAAGCAGTGAGGATCAGGCAGGAAGATCGAATGAGGCTATCAGGCAGGGATGAAATCGTGGAGAGCCTTGGATGCAGTGGGGAGCCATAGAAATTATAGAAAAAGAGAGGGCAATAGAGAGAGCTGTAATTAAGGAAGAATAAGAGTGTGGATCTCTGTGAAATATTTTTGCAATACATTTGGGAGGACAATATATAGATAAGATAATTGTGATTAAAAAAACCTAGGGCTTCCCTGGTGGCGCAGTGGTTGGGGGTCCGCCTGCCGATGCAGGGGACACGGGTTCGTGCCCTGGTCCGGGAAGATCCCACATGCCACGGAGCGGCTGGGCCCGTGAGCCATGGCCGCTGAGCCTGCGCGTCTGGAGCCTGTGCTCCACGACGGGAGAGGCCACATCAGTGAGAGGCCCGTGTACCAAAAAAAAAAAAACCTACAACAATAAATTCATTTTCTGGACTTAAAAAAACCCAGAAGCCGTATATATTTGAACAAAGTAAAACATGATTGTTTTAATTACATGAGACTAGGAAGTCTAAGAATATGGAAAATAGTTTTCTCTAAAACTAATTATCCATGATGATTTGAGAAACTGAACTACTGGGTTGTATTAAATTGCATGGAATTCTCTCCAAACAAGCCTCCCCAATTTACCTCTTATTCTTTTCTTCTCCACTGCCATCATCTGAAGGAATACAAGGCACTTGTCTTTCAGTCTGCTTGAATCCTGTATACCACCTCTACAATGAATTATTAGCATATGAAAAGCATTACTTTTAATACAGAATTTGCTTTCCTACTATATGAAGATTTTCAAGGTACGGCTACAAAAACATAGGGTACAGAGGGAAGGGCATTTCAAAACAAAGGGAAAAGCATGTGTAAAGCAGGGAAGAGTTAAAATTGCTGGAGCATAAAGTAGTGGGAGTTTCAGCTTGAGAGGTGTATGGGGATGAAATTTGGAGGGATAACAGGTGGGATAAGAAAATTGTTGCTCTAAAGCTGTTCCTGGACCATCCACATCACAATCAGGAGATGCTGCTAAAATTGAATATGGGGAGGGGTCCAAGGATCAGCGTCTAAGTAAATTTGCCAGGTGATTCTTACGCAAACTAAGGTTTAAGAAACTACTACTATACAAAATAAATAGCCCTTGAATGTCATTAAGAAGGAAAACTTCACTCTGGAGGCCTATGGAAATTGGATTTAAGGATCTGTTTGGGAAAGAGGCTGCTAGGAGAGGAATAATTTGGGAAAGGTAAGATCTCGAGGGAGAGCTAGGATGCCTGGAGTTTGCCCTTTGCCCTTTTTTTTTTTTTTTTTTTTTTTTTTTGCGGTACGTGGGCCTCTCACTGTTGCGGCCTCTCCCGTTGCGGAGCACAGGCTCCGGACGCGCAGGCCCAGCGGCCATGGCTCAGGGGCCCAGCCGCTCCGCGGCAGGTGGGATCTTCCCGGACCGGGGCACGAACCCGTGTCCCCTACATCGGCAGGCGGACTCTCAACCACTGCGCCACCAGGGAAGCCCCCTTTGGCCATTTTTAGAGTGAAAATATGTGTAACTTCTGATATAAGTGTGGGGTGGGGTTGGGGGGATGAAAAAGAATATTTTAGAATTATTTGGCTATCAGTATTGACATTTGTTTCTATTTCTTGTAATGATGCCATGTTTATGCAATAAAACACTTTCAAACAATCTTTATATATTAACTCCTTGGAAAATAAACCATTTTTATTCACTTAAAAAGCAAATCACTGACTTTAAAAATTAATTTCACCTTTTTCATTGGGGAAACCCTTTAAAAATTCCCGACTTGCAAGAGAACCTCCCCTCTTACTCTTCATGCTCGCAATTCATCATAGAGATGAGTAAATTCAGGTGGCAAAATCCATGCCTCCTCCACAACATCTTTTCTACACATTTTCCCGTTTTTCAAAATTCTTTCCTTTGCTTTTCACTCTCTCCACTTCGTCATCCTTCTACCCTCCCACCATATTTATTCCTCCTACAGGACCCCTGTCTGCAGTAGTAAAATGAGTTTTTCGTAGCAGTTACTTAATTTACAATGTCGGGCCGACACAGTGAAGCCCCGCCCCATAGGAGGAGCTAACACAGGCGGACCGAATTAGGTGGTCGATCGTTAACAAATGAACCCTTAATCTTTTTAGAGGAGCTAAACACACACAAAGGCCCAATCAGAGGCCGCGGTTCCAGGAGCTCGGTGGGCGGGGCTAGGCAAGCTACCTCCCACCTCCCAGCCTCTCGCAACGGCCGTCCGAGCGTCGCGGGCTTCCGCACGCCCCGCCCCCCGACCAGGCGCGGCGGCTATTGGGCGGCGCACTCCTTGCAGTCGCCTCGGTTGCTGGGAGAGGGAGGGAGGGGGCGGGGCCTGAGGTGGGTCCTGGGGCCCGAGAGAAAGGCCGGGAGGCGAGGGCGGGCTGGGCGGATTTGACGAGAGCCGCGGCGGTTGGCGAAGCGGACGGGGCGCAGCCTCTCCGGTGCGAAGAGCAGTCCCCACTGACAGATCCCCTTCTTCCGGCCGCGCCACCCGGGAGGCGGATCCCCGGGGCCTGAGGAGGCTTCCTTGGCCCTGGACTCCCTCCCTCTCCTACGAGTCACCCGGGCGGCCTGGGAGAAGGAGGAGAAGGAAGTCGTCGGGGGCGGCGGCGGGCAGAGAACCCGCTCCTCTTTTCCCGGCGGCGGCGGGGGCAGGACAATGGAGGTGGCTGTAGAGAAGGCGGCGACGGCGGCCGCGGCGGCTTCGGCGGCGGCCGCCGGGGGGCCCTCGGCTCCGCCGAGCGGGGAGAACGAGGCCGAGAGTCGGCAGGGCCCCGACTCGGAGCGCGGAGGCGAGGCGGCCCGGCTCAACCTGTTGGACACTTGCGCCGTGTGCCACCAGAACATCCAGAGCCGGGCGCCCAAGCTGCTTCCCTGCCTGCACTCCTTCTGCCAGCGCTGCCTGCCCGCGCCCCAGCGCTACCTCATGCTGCCCGCCCCCATGCTGGGCTCGGCCGAGACCCCGCCGCCCGTCCCCGCCCCCGGCTCGCCGGTCAGCGGCTCCTCGCCGTTCGCTACCCAAGGTGAGAGGCGGGTGCGGATGCGGTAGGGGGTGGAGAGCCTGGGCAGGCCGGCGCCCTGGAGCGGCGCAGCGACCCGCTGTCATGTCGCCGCCGCCCGGGGTGCGCGGCGGGGGAGGGGCGAGGAGGGTCTGTGCTGCCGGCGGTGACATGGAGGGCCCGCGCGTTGTGCGGCGTACCGCGCGCCCCGCGAGCAACTTCCACGGCGCTGTAGACTTGGCCGCGCTGCTGCTGCTGCTCCCCAGCATTCTCCCCCCGGGTGCATGGCCCATGCGACCCGCACTTTTGAAAACCTCTGTTGAAGTCTGCTGTAGTATCTCGGGTCCTTTGACGACTGCATCTAGTTAACCGCTGCCCTCTGCCTCCCCAAAGCTTTGTCCAGGTCCATGTGATCCTAATCATCTCGTATGTACCCATGTTATTTGAGCTGGAGAGGGGGAGGGAGGGATAAAGATGAAGTGATGGTGACTTTCTTTGATGATTGATTACAGATCGGATGCCGTCTATTTTTTGTCTTGCATGTTTTGGGTTATTTACCTTAATGAGCCCCCAGTTCTCTCCTCTCCGATGGGGACAAAGGAACTAAGAGACGGTGTTTTGTTGTCCTTCCCTTTCGGAGATTTTATTTTGAGACAGTAAATGGTAAAGAGAAACAGAACAAAGTGATTTGGGGTGCCGCATTTTCTTGTATTTTGTGGACAGCAGCTGGAAATGTTGAAGTTACTGTTCTCTTTGTGGTGTTTGTTACTGTATAATGAGACTTTTGACAGGTAGTTCCCATTGTGGTGTTTGTTACTGTATAATGAGACTTTTGACAGGTAGTTCCCATTGCTAACGTTAACAGGTTTGAAACACTTAAAGTAAGCACAGTAAATTGTTTCTAGTAGAATAATTGAGGTTTTAAATGTTTATATTGCAAATATTTGAGCACCTCCGTTTAAAAAATACAAAGTGGAAACAATTCGTTTTTAATATATACTGCCTTTTTTTTAAAGGGACTAGTTGATTTAATTAGAGAGAAAATGCAGATTAAACAGTTGAGCTAGGTCAAAGAACATATGAAATTGATGCTTTTAAATAGGTTGTAGTGTTAGATTCTTGATTTAATTATATGTTAGGAACAGTGTCTAGTTGAGAGAGACAGTTTTCCGTGGGTTTCTCTGTCTTTGCAGGTCTTACCAGGGGAGGTACTGACTGCCCTTTGTTTCTGTTTTTAAAGGATGTTTGTATAAGGAAGAGCCTTGGAAGGTAGAGATAGTGTCTTCCACCAGAGCAAAGAATAGCCATGCATGTGGTGCAGTATAATAAAGATAGATGTCACCTTCTGGAGTGAAAGGCAGGCATGCTTATTGCCCATCATAAAAGATGAGGGTTCCCTAGGCTTAGGTTTCCTCTTCTGCAACACAACCCATTGCCTGTGCAAGCATCAGCTGCCCCTCTTCACCTTGCCAGGTGGGAACCGGGCCTCTGGAAACCAGTGCAAAAATGTTGACACTTTGGCTTATATTATTACTGGAAGTAACAAACTGCCCTTTGTATCTGACCCACAAGTCTCCTGTCTTCAACCAGCATCCGTGGAAGCTACTTTGTTAGCTTACAAGTAGGGTAAAATCTCGGATCCTTCACGCTGATTTGCTCTGCCATGGCCCACCTGTTGGAAAGTTAGTACAGGTGAAACTTAAATTTTAGTTCTTAATTTTTAGACACGTTTAAGGGTTTCTTTTATTTATATTTTAAATGATCAAATGGGCCAGTAGCTAATTTGGAACTAAATTTTGCATAATTCTAGAATTAAGATGTATTTGTGCCAGGCCATGACATTTAGATCTGAATGAATGAGAACGTGGGTAATAAAAGCTCTGATCCTCAACTCTGAGGCAAGTTTGCAATTATATAGAGTTCTCAAAATGTTCCAGTCTCCAAATATTTTTTACCTTTGTGTTTGTATTGTAAGCAAGAGTTCAGGAAAGCATTTAAATTGGAAGATAATGTTTTTGTTTTTATACTAAGAAAGAAGAAGTCTTTGTTAAATGATACTTTCACATACACCTCTAAAAAATAGGGCTATCTTCAATAAATTAAAAATACTATCCTGAGTCTTAATAACTTGAATATTTTCTCCCTTCCTCTCTCCTTGCAAACTTATTTTAATACTAGCTGTAACAAAAGTTTAGGCAATATATTTCAGAACTACACTTGACCCTTGAACAACACAGTTTGAACTGCAAGGGTGCACTTATATACAGATTTTTTTCAATAGCAAATACTAGAGTAGTACAAGATTTGCGGTGGGTTGAATCCAAGGATGCGGAACTGGTGATAGGGAGGGCCGACTGTAAGTTATATTCGAAATTTCAGCTGCGGAAGGGTCAGCACTCCTAACCCCAAACTTGTTCAAGGATCAACTGTAAATAAATAGGGTTCATTTGATTATCTCTGTTCTTCATTCTCCTAATGAACTTGTGGGTGCAGGCATCATAGGTCAAACTACAGTACCTTCAGGAGCTAAGCAGGTAATTGAGATGGAGAACTGTGAGCCTGGGGTAAAATAATAGGGAATGGTGGGGAGTGAAAGGAAAGGGGAGCAAACTGTGCTTAGCTGCAGCAGATTGTCCTGTGATAGCGCAGGGCCAGGGTTGGAGGATATTTTATTTATTTATTTTTTAACGAGAAGTCTGGAGTCTGGATTTTATGTCATGTTTTTCTAGTATTAGATATTGGCAAGTAATTAAAAACGCACACGCACACATGCACACACACACACACACACACAATATAGACCCGTTCTGTAAGCCAAACAAAACAAGTTTTGTTGAAGCCACATGTGTTGCAATTATACTCTTTTAGATTTAGATAGGGGTTTTCAAATTTTAGCTCTACTAGAATCACCTGGTATGCTTGTTGAGAATCTAGATTTCTAGGCCTCTCACCCCAGAGAGCCCAGTATGTCATAGTTTTAGAGTTCTAGAGTATAATCATAAACCCTAGTTTTTTGGGGGGTTTTTTGAGTTTTTTTTAGCTCAAGCTGTATTATATTCCAAAGTACAGTTGATCAAAGAGGATTCTTTAGAAAATTAAAAATTCAAGGTGTAGTGTTCTCCACAGTATCAGACCTAGTTTCCCTTTCTGTTAAGTACTGTTTGCTGCTCCCTTTGTTATATCCTAAATGAACTTTATAGAAAGCAAGTCTTTTCTAACACGTATTTTTTACAAAAATCAACATAATGGTTTGACTATTTTAAAGAAGAAACAAAGCTAATTTATAGCAACAAACATATAATTTGTAAATGCTTCGACACAATTACACTAGCCACCAAGCCTCCATTGAGGACATTGGTTCAAACTTTTGTAAGGCTACCAGTTGGAAGGAATGAGGGTGAGTGACCACAAGCTAAAGTTGGTTTACTACCTCAGTCCCGACTTTCATTTTCTTAGTATGCGGTAATGTCCAGGAAAGAGGGAAGAGCTTAGAAAACATTTTCTTTAGGTACATATTGGTACATGAAGTCAGGAGACAAACTGATCTTGGAGAAATGTTACAACATTGTGCAGTATTTTGTAGTGTGGATGTACTGTTCAGCCAAAGAGTAGCAAGCTCTAAGAGCTATTTTTAAAGAATACTGAGAGCACAGTTTTGAAAGGGGTCAAGGGAGAGTAAAATATGAGTCCATCAGTCCTCTTTATTAACTGGCAGTCTGTAAGATACAACTATCAATTCTGGGAGCTGATTTCTTTTGGTTCTTGGAGAAAGGTATTAATCACGTTTCGAGTACAATATATAATGACAAAGGATTTAAGATTTAAGATCTGTATACAATATTCACCTGTTGATGGAAGTTACTATTGATTTCAGTTTGGGGTTGTTATGAATAAAACAGTTATAAATATTTGTAGACAAGTCGTTATGTCAATATGTTTTCATTTCCTTGGGTAAATACTTAGAATTGGAATTCCTTGTTTGTGTCATAAGTGTATGTTTACCCTGGTGTACCATTTTGCATTCCCTCCAGCAGTGTATGAGAGTTCGCGTTAATGTCCTCACTAATTTGGGTGGTGTTAGTCTTTAATTTTAGCCGTTCTAACATGTTTGAAGAGGTATCTCATGATTTTAATTTTCATTTCCCCGATGAATAATAATGGGCATCTTTTCCTGTGCTTATTGGCTATTCTTACTTATTTTTCAGTTTAAGGCTTTTGTAGATTTTTAAAACTAGGTGATTTGGCCTGTTACTGAAAAGTAAAAATTCTTTATATATGTCCAGTTTCCTGGCGCTTGTCTACATACATATATTGCAGGTATTTTCTTCCACTCCTTTTGCTTGCTTGTTCATCTTCTTTTTTTCTTTTTTGTTTTTTTGCTGCACCATGCGGCATGTGGGATCTTAGTTCCCCGACCAGGGATCATACCTGCGCCCCCTGCATTGGAAGCGTGGAGTCTTTAACCACTGGGCCATCAGGGAAGTCCCTCATTTTCTTTTTCTTTTTTTTTTAACTTTCTATTTTATTTCGGAGTATAGTCAGTTAACAGTGTGATAGTTTCAGGTGCACAGCAAAGGGACTCAGCCATACATATGCACGTATCCATTCTCCCCCAAACTCCCCTCCCATCCAGGCTGCCACATAACATTGATAAGAGTTCCCTGTGCTGTACAGTAGGTCCTTGTTGGTTATCCATTTTAAATATAGCAGTGTGTACATGTCCATCCTAAACTCCCTGACTATACCTTCTTATTGATGGTGTCTTTTGAAAAGCTGAAGTTTTAAATTTTATCTAGTTTATAATTTCTTTTTCTTTTATGGTTAGTGATTTTCGTGTTCTAACAATTCTGTGCCTACTCCAAGTTTTCTTAGATTTTTCTCCTGTCTTTTCTTTCAGTACTTTTATAGTTTTAGCTTTTATATTTAGATCTGTAATATATTTTGGGTAATTTTTGTGCTAGTTAAGGGTTGAGGTTTATGTTTTTAACCGTATGTTAAAGCACCATTTTTTGAAAAGAGTACTTTCCCCATTATATTACTTTCGGCATTTTTGTAAAAAGTCAGTTGAACATATATGTATGGTTCTGTTTCTCTACTCTCTATTCTATTCTGTTGATCTATTCGTTCAGTACTAATAATGTTTTTTTTATTTTTAATTTAGCTTTTTAAGCAGATTTTGAAATTGGACAATTTTGTTCTTTTTCAAAATTGTTTTGGCCCTTTAAAGTCATTGCATTTCTTTACAAGTTTTTAGAATCGAATTATCAATTTCTACACAAAAGTCTGCTATGATTTTGATTGGAATTGCATTGAATCTAGATATCAATTTGGGGAGAATGATCTTAATGATATTGACTGTTCCTATCCATGAACATGTTTTATTTCCCATTTATTTAGATCTTTAATTTCAGTACTCTTATAGTGGTCTTGGGCAATTTTTGTGAAGTTTATTCTAAAATATTTTATGATAATGTTCTTTAACAATATTCAAATTGGTGTTTTAAAATTTTTCATTTCCAATTACTTGTTGCTAATATATTGAAATACAATTGGCTTTTGTATATTGATTGTATGCTACTCTCTTGCTAAATTCAATTATTAAATCTAGTGGTTTTTTGTAGATTCCTTAGGAATTTCTACATAGACTATCATGTTACTTGTAGGTAGTTGTTTCTTTTCATCCTTTATAATTTATGACATTTTCTTCCCTTATTGCACTAGCTAGGACTCCTGGTAGCATATTGAATAGAAGTTTAATTTCAATATTAAATGAGAGATGACATCCTTTTTCTTATTCCTGATCTTAGGGGTAAAACATTCAGTCATTCACCACTAATATGTTAGCTTGTTTGTTTTTTATAAATGCCCATTATCAAAATTAAGAGGTTCCCTTCTATTCCAAGTGTACTGAAGGTTTTTTTTTTATCATGAATGAATGATAAATTTTGGTCAAATGCATTTTCTGTATCTATTAAAATGATCATATGGTTTTTCTCTTTTTTTTTCTGTTGCTGTGGTGAATTACATTGATTTTCAGATGTTAAACCAGTCTTGAATTCTTGGTGTATACCCCACTTGGTCATGATGTATTATCCTTTCTGTGTACTTCTGGATTTGAATTGCTAACACTTTAAGGGGTTTGGGGGTGTTTTTTTTTTTCTTCATGGGGAACATTGGTGATATGGTTTTCTTGCGGTTTTTTTTGTTTGTTTGTTTTTGTTTTGTTTTGTGGTACGCAGGCCTCTCACTGTTGTGGCCTCTCCCGTTGCGGAGCACAGGCTCCAGATGCGCAGGCTCAGCGGCCATGGCTCACGGGCCTAGCCGCTCCGCGGCATGTGGGATCTTCCTGGACCGGGGCACGAACCCGTATCCCCTGTATCGGCAGGCGGACTCTCAACCACTGCGCCACCAGGGAAAACCTTTCCTTGTGTTTTTATCTGATTTTGGTATCAAGGTAATACCTCAAAATGTGGTGTGAGGTGTTCCCTCCATCTCTATTTTCTGAAAGAGTTTTTGTAAAATTGCTATGAATGCTTCCTTAAATACTTGACAGAATTCACCAGTGAATCCACCTGGACTTGGAGTTTTCTTTACGGGGAACGTTTTGATTAGGAATTCAGTGTCTTTAATAGAGATAGGGCTCTCAGATTTTTTGTTTCTTCTCAAATCCATTTTGGTAAATTGTTTGAAGAAAATTATATGATTCAGCTAGTTTGTACATTTACTGGCATGAGTTTGTTCACAGTATTCCCTTATCCTTTTAGTGTTTTCAGGAGTTGAATGATATCCCCTCTTTTGTTTCTATATGTAATTCATATTTATTCTTTTTCTTGGTTACTATTACTAAGGGCTTATCAACTAACTTTTGGCTTTGTTAATTTTATTTATTGTCTCTGCTGTAAAGGTACAGTTTTTTCTCTAAGCATGTGTTAGCCACCTCAAACAAATTTTGTGTTGTGTTTTTATTAACATTCCATTAAAAATTTTTTTAATTTCTCTTGTGATTTCTTCTATGACCAATGGGTTGCTTAGAAGTGTGTTAATTTATAGGCATATGGGGGATTTTCTAGATAGCTTATTTCATTGTAGTAAAAAAATGCTCTGTAGGGTTTAAATCTTTTGAAGTTTATTGAGACATTTTATATTCTAGCATATCATCTATTTTGGTGAATGTGCACTTAAAGAATTTAAATTCTACAGTTGTTGAGAGTAGTGTTCTGTAAATGTCAATTATGTCAAGTTGGTTGATAGTGTTGTTAAAAAAATTATATTTTTATTGTTTTTGTTGCTAGGTTTGGTTTTTTGTTTTAAAGCTACATATTTTAATTTTATTTATTTATTTTAGGCAGCATTGGGTCTTTGTTGCTGCGCGCAGCCTTTCTCTAGTTGCAGCGAGCAGGGGCCACTCTTCATTGTGGTGCGTGGCTTCTCATTGCAGTGGCTTGTTGCAGAGCACGGGCTCTAGGTGCATGGGTTTCAGTAGCTGCGGCACACAGGCTCAGTAGTTGTGGTTCACGGGCTCTAGAGCGCAGGCTCAGTAGTTGTGGCGCATGGGCTTAGTTGCTCTGCGGCATGTGGGATCTTCCCGGACCAGCACTTGAACCCATGTCCCCTGCATTGGCAGGCAGATTCTTAACCACTGCACCACCAGGGAAGTCCCTTTGTTGTTGTTTTTGTTTTTATCTGCTTGTTCTATCAGTTATAGAAAGAAGAATGTTTAAATCTTCAATCATGATTGCTGATTTCTCTCTTTATTCCTTTAATCCAGTTAGTTTCTGCTATAAGTATTTTGAAGCTTTGTCTTACTGATGAATTGTCTGCCCTTTTTAACACTACGAAATGTTCTTCTCTATCATTCATACTACTGTTTCATGACCTATGCATTGTCTTATATTAATGTAGCTACCAGTTTTCTTACCTTTGTGTTTAAATTGTTTATTTTTCCATCCTTTTATTTTTAACCTTTATATTTAAAGTGTATCTCTTATAGATGGTGTATGGTTGTGTCTTGCTTTTTTATCCAAGTTGTAAAATTTTGCTTTTAATTGTTTAATTCATTTATATTTTAAGTAGTTTATTAGTATGGTCCAATTTAAGATTACCATCTTTTTATTTATTTTCTTTTTGTTCCTGCTGGGCCTCTAGTATCTTTGCTCCTCTCTCAATCCCTTAGCAGCTGCTCTCTGGTAGACTTCTGGCAAGTCTCACTCTGCACATGAGTGGTAGCCTTCAGCCAAGAATTTGGAGAAACCCTACATAGACTACTGGCACCCTTCCTCTGTGCAGTTCCCTTCTCTCCAGTGCTTATCTGTTTCACAGCCCCAAATTTCCCCTGGCTCCTAAGCTGTGTTCTGCTGAGCCTCTAGTTCCCTGTACCATGGTCAAGATATAGTTCCCAGGCAGACAATCAAGATATTATAGGGGCTCACTTCCTGAGTTTATTCTTCCCAGTTACATATAGTTATTCATGTCAGGCAAGCTTGTCTTGGTACTAGTTACTCTGTCCTGGTGAAAAGTTGATGTCCGAAGACCATTTTTTAATCACATTGCACTTTTTTCATATACTCAAATGTGGGTAATCAGCAAACTTTGGTTCTTAGAGCCTTAGATTTGTCCCTTTAATTTTTCTTAGAGACCGCACCAATTTAAACTATCACCTAGATGCACACATCTCTTGTGTCTTCCTGTTACCTTGACCCCTTTCTCAAATTTTATGTGCATTTTCAAGTATGCACTAGACCAGTAGTCTCTAAAATAGGATGTGTGCTGCATTATGAAATAAAATTCTAGTGAGGTGAGGGAAAACGTTAGAACTTATTTGCATAAATTAAGCTGGAAAGTACTTGATGTGTAGATTGTTGTGGTCACATGAATAAGCATGTTAACTGGCTACATTGCACATATGGTACACAAAGTATCCTGAGGGAGGAGTCAGGGCTGCTGCAAGTCCAAAAGTTACCTTTGTGTGAGTTAGAAATAAGTGTGGCGTATGTAGCCCCAGGGAATACATGGTTTAGCAAATGGAACGAGAATAATCCTCATTTGCCCTCTAAAATTAGGCAGTCCCTTGTGCTGTATCTGAATGGGTCTCCCCTCACCTACCCACCAAGTTTTATTGTGCTTAGAGCCCTGGAAGATTGGGACCTAGAACTAGGAATAAATCTTCTCATAAAAGAAAAAAACAAAAACAAAACTATACACAGCTGCCCTGGAGGTGATGGGATTTCTCTACTGCAGACCCCGTTGTGTTTTTTTTTCTCCCACAAATGGTAACACAATTTGGATAAGTAAGTTTATGGATTTTCACATCTGTTTTTAACTAAAATGACTGTCAAAAGACTGAAGATCATGGTAGGCCATTACCAGGACCCTAGTGAAGTTAGGGTCTAATCTCCATTCCTAGAGAAGTTCCATATGGATGCCACTCAAAAAAGCCCCTCGGTTTCAACAGTCTGGAAAGTCCCTAAATTATAAGATGTAGGGCACATGTGCAATAGCCATAAAAAATGATCCCCCCCACATATCTATGGTCAATTAATATTCCACAAAAGAGCCAAGAATATACAGTGGAGAAAAAGTCTCTTCAATAATTGGTGCTGGGAAAACTGTACAGCTACATGTAAAAAAATGAAATTAGAACATTCTCTAATGTCATATACAAAAATAAACCCAAAATGGATTAAAGACCTAAACATAAGACTGGATACTATAAAACTCCTAGAGGAAAACATAGGCAGAACACTCTGACATAAATCGTAGCAGTATTTTTTGGATCTGTCTGCTAGAGTAATGGAAAAAAAGCAAAAATAAACAAATGGGATCTAATTAAACTTAAAAGCTTTTGCACAGCAAACGAAACCATAAACAAAATGAAAAGACGACCTACAGAATGGGAGAAAATATTTGCAAATGATGTGACCAACAAGGGATTAATTTCCAGAATACACAAACAGCTCATACAGCTCAATATCAAAAAAACAAACAACCTGATCAAAAAATAGGCAGAAGATCTAAATAGACATTTCTCCAAAGAAGACATACAGATGGCCAACAGGCACACGAAAAGATGCTCAACATAACTAATTGTCAGAGAAATGCAAATCAAAACCACCATGAGGAATCACCTCACACTGGTCAGAATGGCCATCATCAAAGAGTCTACAAATAATAAATGCTGGAGAGGGTGTGGAGAAAAGGGAACCCTCTTACACTGTTGGTGGGAATGTAAATTGGTACAGCCACTATAGAGAACAGTATGGAGGTTCCTTAGAAAACTAAAAATAGAGTTTTACCATATGATCCAGCAGTCCCACTCCTGGGCATATATCTGGAAAAGACGAAAACTCTTAATTTGAAAAGATACATGCACCCCAATGTTCATAGCAGCACTATTTACAATAGCCAAGACATGGAAGCAACCTAAGTGTCCATTGACAGATGACTGGATGAAGAAGATGTGGTACGTATATACAATGGAATATTACTCGACCATAAAAAAGAATGAAATAATGCCATTTGCAGCAACATGGATGGACCTAGAGATTATCATACTAAGTAAGTCAGAGAAAGACAAATACCATATATCACTGATATGTGGAATCTAAAAAATGATACAAATGAACTTATTTACAAAACAGAAATAGACTCACAGACATAGAAAACAAACTTATGGTTACCAAAGGGGGAAAAGGTGGGGGGATAAATTAAGAGTTTGGGATTAACACATACACACTACTATATGTAAACTAGATAAACAACAGTGTCCTACTGTATAGCACAAGGAACTATACTCAGTATTGTGTAATAACCTATAATGGAAAAGAATCTGAAAAAGAACATATATATATATTTTATATATATATATAAAACACTGAATCACTTCGGTGTATACCTGAAACTAACACAACATTGTAAATCAACTATACTTCATTCAATTAAAAAAATTATAAATTCTTTAAAAAAAAAAGTGATCCCAATTCTAATTAAAAGCATAGAGATAGTTCCATTTAAGTCTGTAATCAAGGTTGGGTACTGTTGCCTTGGTTCTTACCCAGTTTAGGAAAATACAGAAAACTGAGCCCAGAGAAATCAGGGCTGCTCATATTTAATGACTTTTTCAGTGTTTTGTAGGGGGATAGATACTTGCATTCTTGATACCTGAATATGCAGTCAATGGTGGGTTAGCAGGCAAGGAGATCCATGTTCTATAGAAAGCTTGTAACCGTTGCTGCCTCATTTTGTGTTTAATTTTATCAGGTGTATGGAGTTGATGGAGTTGTGATTTTTCCCACCAGGCTTAAATTACTTGAATCTTTGAAGTCTCGTAATTCAGCTGTGATAAAGATAATGCTAATTTTGCAAGCATAGCAGCATAAAATGGCAGAACTGATCCTTCATAGGCTCTTCATCAGTCTTATTGTGAAGTTGACAGCAATGATTAACTAGGTCTAACAAGAATTGGGCCTAAAAGTTTCAAAATTAATAAGAAGACTCTTTGAAATTGATTGACATCCTCTATGTTAATAAACTGTGCCATAAGTGTATATCACATCTTGGACCATTAGCCAGTAACGGTATGAAGCTTTCATGATTAGCAATACATTTAAAAGCATTTATTTCATTCTTTAAAAATATATTTATGTGATTTACTATGTACAAGATACACTAGTACTTTAGCATATGTACATAATAAATATATATGTAGGGTGCATGTTCAAATATTTGTGTTTAAAACAACACGTGAACATATAAATATCAGCTGAATTGCCTCAGTGTTTTTGCATGTTTATCTAGTCTTTAAAAACATTTTTCAAATTCTCTTCTTTGAAGTTGCAAAACAACCCTATTCCTCAAAGAACCACCAGAAGATCTTTGATTATGGATAAATAGTTTCCCTGGGATCTCTTGACTACATGTATCAGCATTAAGCATAACCAGGAAGAGAGCCTAAAGCACATGAGATTCTTAGTGTCTGTCTGTCTCTGTACTGGTATATGTTGATTTACGTTTCTTCCTGTCCTCATCAATCTTCTAGACTTGCTGTTCAAGTTCTCCCACTTCTCTGACCCTTCCTTTTTGGTCTCCTTGTTGTCTTCCCTCTGTTTCCTTCCCTTGTACTCTTGGAAAGTAGAATGTAGAGATCACCTAGGACAAACCTTTAGGAATTTTTTTTTTTTTTTGGCTGCATTGGGTCTTTGTTGCTGCGTGCAGGCTTTCTCTAGTTGCGGCGAGCGGGGGCTACTCTTCGTTGCCGTGCATGGGCTTCTCATTGCAGTGGCTTCTCTTGTTGAGCACGGGCTCTAGGCACGCGGGCCACAACTATTTTGGTAGAGAGATAGAAGGGAAAACCATATTGGGGTGGGTGGGAGGTAAAGAGATATAGATGGAAAAGTTTACCAACTCTGTTAAAAAAACAAAAAAGTTTACTTCTGAAGGGAGGGAGGAAAGGGATAAGGCAGTACCTGGGGAGAAAAAAATAGGAGTTGAGGAATATTTCTTGTTTATTTTTTTGTGAATAGGAAAGGCTTAAGCATGTTTATTTATTTTATATATATATATATATATATATATATATATATTTTTTTTTTTTTGGTACGCGGG